>NW_028324219.1:0-306562 GCF_054372755.1 Phalangium opilio
TCTCTTTCTCTTTCTCTTTCTCTTTCTTTCTCTTTCTCTTTCTCTTTCTCTTTCTCTTTCTCTTTCTCTTTCTCTTTCTCTTTCTCTTTCTCTTTCTCTTTCTGCTCCTCATTGTAATGGGTTGAGTTCGCATTGCGTTGAAGTTTTAGGGTGGTTTTTCCGGAATTTTGAAAGGATGTTTATAGAGAAGATTGTTTTTGAAAGGACCGTAATCTGCTACTACGAACTTATTGGTGACGTACGTCACATCCCCCTATTTTTCTGGTGACGTACGTCACACGCTCCTAACTTTCTGGTGACGTCACACCCTCCTAACTTTCTGGTGACGTCACACCCTCCTAACTTTCTGGTGACGTACGTCACACCCTCCTAACTTTCTGGTGACGTACGTCACACCCTCCTAACTTTCTGGTGACGTACGTCACACCCTCCTAACTTTCTGGTGACGTCACACGCTCCTAACTTTTTAGTGACGTCACACCCTCCTAACTCTCTGGTGACGTCACACCCTCCTAACTCTCTGGTGACGTCACACCCTCCTAACTCTCTGGTGACGTCACACCTCCTAACTCTCTGGTGACGTCACACCCTCCTAACTTTCTCTTGACGTCACACCCTGCCAACTTTTTCGTGACGTCACAACCTCCCAACTTTTTCGTGACGTCACAACCCCTCAACTTTTTCGTGACGTCACAACCTCCCAACTTTTTCGTGACGTCACAACCTCCCAACTTTTTCGTGACGTCACAACCTCCCAACTTTTTCGTGACGTCACAACCTCCCAACTTTTTCGTGACGTCACAACCTCCCAACTTTTTCTTGACGTCACAACGTCCCAACTTTTTCGTGACGTCACATCCTCCCAACTTTTTCGTGATGTCGCACCATCCTCTAACTTTCTCGTGACGTCGCACCCTTCTCTAACTTTCTCGTCACGTCACACCATCCTATCTCTTTCTTCGGTTTCGGCGACCATATTGGAAGTCGCCAGCTCAGACCATACAACTTAGACTACCAATATTGACGTCACGTCCCAGTAGCTCCGCCCCTCTTAGTAGTACCACTCTATCAGAAATTAACATGGTTTTCTTTGGGTTATTTTGAGTTGAAAATGTCTTATGCGAGGGATTAATCACTGCCAAATTCTCTGTACACCAATTATGGATTACGTGTTAGCACTGTCAAGAGTAGGGCTTTTAAAGATTACGCGGAATCAATTTAGGATAGTTAAAGGTAGAGTCGTGTACACAGACCAAGTGACTGACCCCTCAGTTTTACGATATTATGCCTTCCGGGGCCACCGTTTTCAAGTTATGATTAAGGGTCAAATTATTTTATCTAGTTGGGGAGCTATAATCGCATTTGTTAAATTAGGGAAATAAAATAGACCGAAATGTTATAAATATTTAAATTAAAGCATTATTTTATTATTTCGATCAAATTTAGTGCTTTAATTTAAATATCTTGAATATTTTGACGTATAAAAAACACAGCAAAATATTCAATTTAATTTAAATTAAATTAAATGAGAAATGAAAAGTAGAGGAAACATATTTTATTTATTTAAATTAGGCCTTCGAGAATACCCCAAAAAATAAATAATTTATTACATTTTACATTAATTCAGTTTTATGATTAAATTTTTTCAAAAGTACACTTATACCCTTCCAAATTTAAACGATGTGTCTACAATGTTTCACCCGAAAATCATAAAAATAGGCGATTTAACAGTTATTTCAGTTTTTTTAGCCATAGCCTATATACCTTTAACTAGCCGTTACCCGCGGAGTCGCTCGCGTGTAATAAGAACTTCCATCTAAAATGATATAAAGAATGTGTAGATTTTACTGATGACAAATATTTTTGTAGCACCCTAGGAGCGAAGGCACTCGGCACAGCCTGTCGGGATATTTTTTATTACTTTTCACGCGGACATTATTCCATAAAGATGGGTTTTTAAGTTTTGGCCGCCATTTAAAAAGATGGCAACAAATCGAACCCAAAATACCATTCAGCCCGTCTATAGGTTAAAGGAAACCATTGTACTAAATATTTGTGAAATCGGTTAAAACGCGCGGACTTTATTGCATAGAGAATATTTTCTTACATTTCTGGGCGCCATTTTAAAAGATAGCGAAAAATCGAACCCGAAAGACCATTCAGCCCGTCTATAAGTTAAAGCAAACCAGTGTACTAAATATTTGTGAAATCGGTTGAAACGCGTGTACTTAATTGCATAGAGAATATTTTTTACATTTCTGGGCGCCATTTTTTAAGATGGCGGCGGATTGGGAAAATCTTTCTTAGTACGCGAATGCTACTTATGAGTAACGTTCCTGCAAATTTTCAGCCTTCTAGTGCAAGCGGTTTGGGCTGGGCGTTGATTATCAGTCAGTCTGTCAGTCAGTCAGTCAGTCAGGACTTTGATTTATATAGATATAGATAGCTACGTTGGCACGGAAATTTTCCCCAATACCGAATTCTCTCACGCTTTGCCGATAAGCTTCCCTGGGTTCCCCTTAAACAACTATACCTTGGAGAAGAGAGATGAAATGGAGTAGAAATCTCTATACCTATAACCAGAAGTGTATTATACTTCTCTTCGAGAGAAGTGTACCAACCACAAAGCAGGATAATTATAACATGATCCTTCCCAAACCAAATCACATACCCAATAAATAGTTCCCTCGTCATTACTCTATTAGCGCTTATTTATTTGCTAAGGCGCATGCGTTTGTGTATTTTTGTCCCATGTCAAGACAATCAAGGTTTGTGAGTTGATTGGTTGAGGATTTAGTAAAAAATAGTTATAGAATTCACCCTACCACGGTGCGATGCCCATCTGAAGTTTGATGAGCGGGAAATTAAACAAAAAGGGTGAGTGAGCCTGGGAAGAATCACGTTACATAACTAAAGTATTAAGAGGATACAGAGAGTCATCCTTCTTCTATTATCCCCTTCTGCTATAACGTAGCCTCCATCCCCAATCTGCGGAACGGCATTCTTTTCTAGGCGGCAGCACTTAACAATCTTCAACCAAAGGTAGGGGGCGCACGCGAGGTACCGCACATGGCCCACTAATAATTCTACTCCAACACTTATGTCCTCCAAGGCTATAGACTCTGTTGAAGCTCGTTGGGTGGAGGAACCGATCGTTATCCAGGCTGTGGTTCTTGTCTATTGGGTTCGAAAAATGATGGACGATGTTTTAATTTTCGTTTCGTTTTGTGGCTCAAAAAGATTGATTCGATACTTAGACACGTACTTGTAAATACCCGTTTGAAAAATATACCCTAAGCCTAATTTTACTCACTCAAAATTATACAGGGTGTTTCTGAAAGATTTGTTCGAATTTATTGGGGGGGGGGCGAGTTCTTTGGGGGATTTTGAGTCGAAAATGTTCCATTAGAATTAAGATGTGTAGACAGCTATAAGTAGAGTTTACAAATAACTGGGCAAATAATATTATCCCATTTTAAACTTGGTTTATAATTTAACTTTAATGTTATAAGAAATTGGGGTTGAATAACAACGATTTTTACCTAAGCCTTGGTGATAAACTTTCAGGCCTTTTCTAGTTAATTTGCAATAAAGTGCAGCATTTTTCGTGTGATTCGATATAAAAGATTAGACTTGATATCATTTACATTTCAATTTCGAGTTTAATAGGGTCTTTGCGCGTGACGTCAAGTTACCTTCCCCCTTTCCTCTCCCCTTGCCGGCTGCCCGCTCTGGCCACGTTAGGACGCCATGTTGACATCCCCTGAAAACCGGTTTTCGCCCCCTATTTCTTCCCCCTTTTTACTCGAGCGGAAACACCCTATATAACGATTTTTTCGTTAAGCCTTGGTCACTTGGTGTTACCATTCTTTTAGGCCTAAAAGGCTTTCGTTTACGTTAACCTTTTAGGCCTTTTCTAGTTATTTTAAGTGTAGCATTTTTAGGCTTTATATTTCTAACTTCGACATAAAAGATTGGACTTTATAGCATTTTCATTAAAATTTCGTGTTTAAAAATCTCGAATGTTACTTAAGCCTTGGTAGCTTGGTGGTACACTTTTAGGCTTTTAAAGCTTTCAGGAGATTTAAAAGTTCAGTTTAATAGACTTATTATATAAATATTTTAAAAGAGTTTAAAACAGTAAATCTGTTTTCATTAAGCCATGGTACCACTTAGACAACTTTAACTGTAAAAAGTAGGGTTTAATTTGATTTCTTACATTCTGTAAATTGGATGTTTATAGTGTTTACAGCAAGGCGAAAAAATTAGGGTTATTTACAACATCGCATTTTTATTTCGAGAAAAACACTTTCTCTCTTTCTTAAATACAGACGTTTATGGTTTGAGTTAGTAAAAGGAAACCTCTGGTAATTTTCCTTCTTTGAAATCGCGTGTGTGACGAACTCGGAAAAGGAGAAAATTCTGGTTAAGTGTCGCCAAACACGGTATGCCTAATCTCATGAAAATTGTATTTAAACAAGTTTTTAAAAATAGTTAAAATAGGCTTAATTAAAAATTACTTCAAGGACGCTTACGCTGAGTACCTTAATTATCTTTTAACATTGGTTTAATTTATTTTTGCGTGTCATCCTTGCGCAGGGGCCATGCTAATCTTCTCTGTATCGTTCCAATTTTAGTATATGTAGTGCCGAAGCAACTACAATACCAACATAATCCCGATGGCTATATATACCCCGTTTTTCAGAAAATCATAAAGTGGGCGTATATGTCAGACAAATTCAAATTGTTAAGAAAATGATCCCTTATTTATCATAATTTTCTTTCTATTTGTGTTACAACTAATGTAAATTACTACTTAACCGAAAAATATTACAAATTAAGTTTATAATCAACTTAAAATTGGTTAAATATAATATCAAAAAACTTGGAACGCTTCACGAATTTGCGTGTTATCCTTGCGCAGGAGCCATGCTATTCTTCTCTGTATCGTTCCAATTTTAGTATATGTAGTGCCGAAGCAACTACAATATCTACTTCTCCCCAACTTCTATATATACCCCGTTTTTCAGAAAGTCATAAAGTGGGCGTTTATGTCAGTAAATCACTAAATATCAGGGTTGGCAAAAATCCGGATTTTTCTTGAAAAAGCCACTGGTATGGTTTTTTGCTGGTTTAAACCGGATTTTATTGCATTTATCTGGCTTTTTTTTAAAGTACTCTCTAGTGCTTAATTTTAGCACTTCTTTTTTACATTTAGTGCGCTAGTTGACTTCTGCTAGGCCGTCCAATTGAGAATCATTTTTATTGTACATAAAAGTTGATAAAACTATAGACATTTCCCTTAGAGATGATTAGGGCCCCTGATTTAATCGGGATATTTCAATCCAACCCGACCCATATCGGGTTGAGTGAGAAAATTACTTAAAATGTTTTGCTGGTCGGGTCGGGTAGGGTTATCATATCGTCTACCCGGGTAGACATTTTTATTATCTTCAATAGGGCAGGGTTGGGCCCGGCCCCCGGGTAGGCTTTTTTGTGATCTTCAATAGGGCAGAGTCGGGCCCGGGTAGGCTTTTTGTGATCTTCAATAGGGCAGGGTCTGATAAAGATTTTTCTAAATGCGCGATCCGACCCAACAATTTAGCGTGGCGAAAAATTCAACTCAGTCTCACGAGTTTCGGGTGGGGCAGTGGGAGGAGGGCGCGTCAAACTAACCCACAATATATGGGAATCGACCATTTCGATGAAATAAAGAGGTAAAGACATGTGGGTCAAACGTTTCCTTCCATCTCACTTTATGGTGCCTGCGCTGTACTCTATTATTATATTTTTTGAAAAATCCACTGGATTTTTCATCGTGGTTTAAACCGGTTTAACCCAAGTGGATAAAACCGAACTGGTTACCAGCGTGCCAACCCTGCTAAATTTTAAGCGAATGAATCATAATGTTTTATGGTTTTCTGTCCATGTGTGTAACAACTAATGTATACTACCATTTCGCCGAAAAAAACATTATAAATAATAGATGATAATTAGTAGTTTCCTAATTATCAGCTAAAATGGAATGTCTCTCATTAAGCTCTGTAACCTTTCTCATTGGCCATTAAGTGATAAAGGGAAAGAGAAAAACAAGTTGGGAAAACCAAAATATTACCTCTCCGTGTCAAGAAGATTATATAACCTTAAGTATCCAATGAAAACGTCGACCTTTTTGCCCTCATCCTTTCCCGCGCTTTGCGCTTCCGCATTTCATCTTTACTCTCAACATTATCTTCCTCCATTTTACATAAAAAAATCAAATACTCACAAAAAGAAGCGGCAAAAACCTGTTGGCTCTTTACAACCACTTAATTTGACTTAATAACCAATTTTAAACAACAATAATATACCGGTAGTTTAATTGACAAACTACTAGCATCGAAATTCTCATTAAGAATGGCTCCCGCGGATAAAAAAGGGCAATTTTCAACTAGGTGGGCGTTATCTCATTAGATTTGAAAAATATCATTTGTCTTTTTTACCAATGCCTAGCCGTTTGGATTTTTTTAAAGCAATCTTAGCACGAAAAAATATTTTTTGATACAAAATAAATGTTTTATATTCTTATTAAGAATAAAACAAGAGGACAAAAAAGGTCTGTCCTCTCGTAATTGTTTAAGCTTTTATCATGATTACTCTATACAACAGTAACAAGGAGTATAAACCCATTAGTGGAAGCAGTATTTTTTTCCGAAACAATCTCGCCTATGTTTATCCTCTCTAGACTTCGCTAAAAACGTATTACTCCTACGTAAAATAAAAATACAGGCAAGGATTCATACCATTAAAGAAGGAGCGCGATATTATCCATATCTTCATTTCATATACAGAGAAAAGAAATTATTATGTTTCTGAGAGGAGCTTCCCATTTTTGTTGTTGTTTTGAAAAATATATCGCAATGCACGGGCCTTGATAGATATAGGAGGCAATGAATGAAATATATCACAATGCAGGCGCCTTGATAGATATAGGAGGCAATGAATAAAATATAAGTCAATATGCACGGGCCTTGATAGATATAGGAGGCAATGAAGGAAATATATCGCATGCACGGGCCTTGGTAGATATAGGAGGCAATGATAATCTCTCTCTTTGCACGAGAGGTTTATCTTTAATATTTATATAAATATAATTATTTTTAATTATTTTAATCTACAATAATTAACATTAATAATAGTTAAATCGTTTAAAATAAAGTTATACCTATTATCATCTCCAACTTTGCTAATATTGACGTTTAAAGTGAAGGGTACCCCTCTTGCCCGATTTCTTTAAATTTTGGGGTATATATACGATTCGTTTCCAATATAATAGTAAGGAAAAAGCGCAATTGCGGAAACCTTTGATGGCGATCCCACCTTAGGGAGGCTAGACGTTTCTCGTAACCCTAGCTGATCGCCGCGTATATCCTAAAACCAAACGATGATAATGGAGTAGAAGCCAATGATACAGATTGGTGTCTATGTGGAATAGACGGAAGACCAGTGGATGGTGGTGTTAGAAGCCAGTGTAAGTGCAGAGTGGTGTCAATGTGGGATTGACAAAGAACAGAAGATGGTGGTGATTGGAAGCCAGTATGTACAGACTGGTGTCCAAGTCGAATGGACGAATACCAGAAGATGATGGTGATTAGAAGCCAGTAAGAACAGACTGGTGTCCGTGTGGGATGGACAAAGACCAGAAGATGGTGGTGTGAGAACTCAAGTAGAGGAGCCATTTCCGAGATGGTACCGTGCCAGAGGGAGGAAATTTGTTTGGGGGGGGGGGGTTGACGACACTTATCACGTGATGTTGTTGGCGGGAAATTTGAATTTATAGAGGATTTTTGGTGTATAGGTATGACGTCACGTGACTTGTTGACGGCGCTCAGTGTCCCTAGTGGTATTAATTTGGTGTATCTTTAGGATATTGTCACATTTAGTGGATGATTTATTGATAATTCTATAGGTTCAGTAGACCCTTTCTACACGCACCCTTCCCGTAATGTTGTTCTTTTTACGATTTTAAGGTATCTCCATGTATGCTTATGTTATACTAAAGAACTTGTTTTAATTAGAATATGGTTTACATTGCAAAAGGTACAAATTAAGCAGCGACTAAGTTCTACAGTAAGGGTGTATATTTTGTATTGTTATTATTAGGTGTATCTTTAGGATAGTGTGTACATTTATGGTATGATTTAGTGGTAATTCTATGGGTTCAGTAGGCT
The DNA here is from genome assembly GCF_054372755.1 of Phalangium opilio. NCBI lineage: Eukaryota > Metazoa > Arthropoda > Arachnida > Opiliones > Phalangiidae > Phalangium > Phalangium opilio. The sequence goes on from NW_028324219.1 coordinate 8,211, forward strand.
CTTTCTACACCCACCCTTCCCGTAATGTTGTATAATTTTGAGGTCTCTCCATGTATGCTTATGTTATACTAAAGAACTAGTTTTAAGTAAGATATGGTTTACATTTAAAAAAGGTTCAACTAACCCTATGATGCGGTTCCAGGTGTACTCCTGTTTTGTGTATTGGTTATCAAGTTACTATGTTAAAACAATAGTACACTTTAGTATCATAAACGTGGTATTACGGCAGTTTTTACACAACTTGGTAGCAAATAATTAGTTAAATTGAACAAATACTACTATAAAACATAATAAAATTTGATTCACATTAGTTTTAATACGAATTTGGAGAATAAGTACAATTACTTGAGTTAAAATGCCAAATATTACTAAAAAACATCAGAAAATACGAATTATGGTAAATAAGCATAATACTAGTTATTAAATTAAAAATCCTCATAGGATTGACTGAAAAATATATATTTTCATACGTGCTAAAATATTGATATACAGTTAAAATGCGCAATCATTACGGAAAAACATCATCAAAAAGCAAGAATTACACTGGTTTTGATAACAAACAAATTCACTAAAATGCAAAATTAATACTACTTCAAAAAAAATGGTAGTACAAGATGATTAAGCACATAAAAATTTACCATCATAGAAAATAGAACAATATTACTGCATGCGAGATTATTAAGTACATATATACCCATGTACCTTCATAGAGTATATAGCAATACTACTTTTAATAGGATTTAAAAGCTACAATGGTTATTATACGTTTTTAGTACAAATATTAGGCTAGTTATTAAACTAAAAGGTTCACAGGATAGACGAAAAAATATATTTTTTCTGACGCGCTATACACGCTACGATTACTGATAAAAATATGGAAATATTACTAAAAAACGTTACTATAATTATCATCGAAAAATGAAAATTACACTTATACAAAACAATTCAATACTTATTGACTAAAGTGCTAATATATATTAATTAAAAAAGCTTACTAAATGCAAAAATATTACCAAAAACGCTGCGCATTCGTTAAAATATTGTTACATGTTAATAGTTGAAATACGTTAATATTACTATAAATAATACTTGAGATACTAATTAAATTACTGATACTGGGTATCTGAAATATATACAAGTAACTTATGTGGAAAATGTCAAAGATTCTCGTTAATATAACCGTATGGAGCAGTTTTATAGTCAGATATTATTCTAACTTTATCCACTACGACCTGATATGTTTTGGTCTGGTTGATCGTGATCAGAGTGTGATCTTGCAGACGTCTGATTTGAGGGCCAATAGGGACTTGAACCGAGTTCATTAGAGGTTCACCTTCATTGTTTACTCCATGTAGTTTCTTCATTGTTTCGAAATTTATATAATTTTCAGTAGAGACGTTTAAATAAAATCCTTTAACTTTGATAATGTTAGTTTTTTCCAGTTTTAGGGTCGAGAATGTCCATAGAATAGTTCTTGGGTCCAGCACTCTCCCACTCACAAATATAAGCGTCTTGCCCATAAAGTTCTAATTCATTTTCGAGCTCCCCTAAATAATCGCCTGTCGGTAGCAAATGAGCACCGTCTGGCGAGAGGTACACTAAACAATCCGTGTCATAATAAAAACAAAGCTCTCCGACCTTTTCAAGATGTTTTAGTAAATGTAATCGGGCCATAGCTGTTGTGTAACAAGCGATAACTACGTTTGTGTGTTTGTGCACAATCTCGTTTTCTAGAATGTGTTCGTACTTTACAAGTACGGTGTTTTCATTGATTGTTAGTAAACTTTTAACCTCCAAGTCTGGATTTAATATTAATCCGTACAATTTGTTGGCATCTTTGATTAATTCGGTGGAGGTGTGTCTTGTTTTTTGGCCAAATTTACCCCAAAAAGAGTTGAGCATGAGTTTGCTAAGGCATCTGAGACCTTCATTTTTCTCTACTTTAGTGATATCCAGTTCTACACCCTCTTCGTCTTTGAAGTTTTTGACATAACTCTCCTTATCTTTTTGAGTCTGGCAATCTGCTGGAAAGCCGCTAGCTAGGGTTTTATACTCTAAAAAGGTATTAACATAATCTTTAAACAGTCCTCCCTGTTTTGTTTTGGGGTTGTACTGTGTCACTTTGTATGACCAAGCCTCGTACATTCGTGTGATTTGTAGCCATTCTCTACTGCATGACGTAACTCGTCTACTACCCATGTACCTCGCAATTCTCTTTGTTCAGGAGTATGTTCGCAATCACCTTGAAATTGGGTTTTACAACAGGTGTAGCATAACGGAAATGTTAGTTTTCCGTTAATACGAGCGGGCAGAACGGGATGAATTAGGTCTTGGGCCGGTAATACGTCGCATTTAAGAAGACCATCAAACCAAAATATGTCAGGAATGTTGTCTAATATTATTTCAGGATGGCCTATAGGTATCTTGGTGGTTTTGTTAATGAATGGGTAGAGACTTGTGAAATCCACGTAATGAATTCGCTCTGATCCTGTTGTTTTATGTTAAAGTTTTGTTGCGCAACATCTTCCTCCGAAGAAAGCATCACGGGGGTCTAATCTTTTTACTATTTTAGGCATAATATCATTATGGTTTAAAAACTCTATTATTTCGGGCTTATTGGCTTTTTCTTTCTGCCATTCACACTCCCATTTGACATTCACTATATAATTGAGGGATTCAAATTTGGCTAACACGTTCATGCTTCTAATATATCTAGAATTCAAAGTCTGTGCATGGTCTCTGTGAAAGGCTTGTTTCTGTTTAAGGGAAAGTGTATTTTACATCCGTGATAGAAACACCCCCAGTACTCGAATATTTCCTTGTTAATTTCACAAAATCCGTCTACTTTGAGTTTTTGTATTCTGGTTTCTTTCCCCCTAAAGGAAGATTGGATAGATATATTTCTTTTTTGGGCGGTCCACTCCAGCCATTCTATAGCCCCTATCGACTGATTTTCGCTAAGTCTGTAGTAATTAGCGGGTATGATACCTATAGTATCAGGTTTAAGATAGTTCCTGCGAAATACGTAAGAGCAAACGCCAGGAAGCGTAATTAAGCCGCAATTAAATGGATCTACGCCTGTTACTTTAAAGAGTAGTGCACGAAAAGTTAAACATCCTAGGAATAGTAAAACCGTGTCGTTCTCACAATAATAATTGAGTTCGTTCAGGAGGTCGAAACCTTCACCTTTACTATCTTCGGAGCTATGCCATTTTAAGAAGGCATCCAGATTTTTCCTTGTAAAATATTGACAACCATAAGCTTCGATTGGGGGGAGATTAGTTTCTATAACATAGTTGGTTTCATTAGGTCTATTTACATCAAAATTATGTTCTATTACATTGAATAAAAAATGTGGAAAATACCCTTTGGCAGTATTGGGTATACCAAAAGTGGCGGGAAATTTTGCTAAAGCTACAGGGATGAAATTATAAGAATCCAGAAATAACAAGTTAAATAATTTAATTTCTAAAATTCGAGTTCCGTTTTTTTTCAAGGACGGAACGAATTTTTCATCCCTATTAATGATTTCTCTAATTAGTAGTTGATTATCATAATTACTGCCATAGTGAGAGAGTATGATGACGTTCTTAACGGCATGCAATTGCATTAAATAATCTAAAAATAAAGATATAGGATTTCCACCTTAAAAATGTTGTTTACGCTCACCAAACTGACTACACATAATACAGTTAAAATTTAGGGATGTTTCGTCTATACAAAACTCACACACGGTTATACGGGTGTACCTCGTATGAGCAGTTCCCGGTAGAGCAGTTCTCGAAATAGCAGCCGCGATTCCAAAAAAACAGCGGCGTTCTTCAAAATTGCTGTTTTAGAAATAGCGGCTGCTGTTTTAGAAATCGCGGCCGCTGTTTTAGAAATAGCGGCTGCTATTTTGGGAAATAGCAGTGTTTGTCTTCAGTTTCGAGTATTATTTAACAATACAGTTATATTCGTTGTTTTCGAAAACTACCTTATTCTGTGATCATTTAGTCAGTAATGTGACCTACTAACGGATCGTGTTTTTAAAGTACACTTAAATATTACACTATTCTTCAGGCTGTATCAGTTTACAATTCTAATACCAGAATAGAAAATATTTCAAGAAAGCTTATTTTTTTTCGGAAGTAGATAATTGTAAACAGTATTTTTTTGGAAAAGGCATATTTTTATTTGGGAAGTGAATGAAGATAAACAGCAATATTTTGGAAAAGGCGTAACATTGTTACACCATTTCCAAAATATTACTAACCTAAGTCTAACCAATCAAAACAAAACCTAAAAACCCAACCGAACCGAACCGAACCCAACCCAACCCAGCCCAACCCAACCCAACCTAACCTAACCAAACCTAACCTAACCTAACCTAACCAAACCAAACCAAACCAAACCTAACCTAACCTATCCTAACCTAACCTAACCTAACCTAACCTAACCAAACCTAACCTAGCCCAACCAAACCTAACCTAACCTAACCAAACCTAGCCCAACCAAACCTAACCTAACCTAACCAAACCTAACGAAACCAATAAGAAAGCTTATTTTATTTCGGAAGTAGATAATTGTAAACAGTATTTTTTTGGAAAAGGCATATTATTATTTGGGAAGTGAAAGAAGATAAACAGCAATATTTTGGAAAAGGCGTAACATTGTTACACCATTTCCAAAATATTACTAACCTAAGTCTAACCAATCAAAACAAAACCTAAAAAACCCAACCGTACCGAACCGAACCGAACCGAACCCAACCGAACCCAACCCAACCTAACCTAACCAAACCAAACCAAACCAAACCAAACCTAACCTAACCTAACCTAACCTAACCAAACCAAACCAAACCAAACCTAACCTAACCTAACCTAACCTAACCAAACCTAACCTAACCTAACCTAACCTAACCTAACCAAACCAAACCGAACCAAACCAAACCTAACCTAACCTAACCTAACCTAACCAAACCTAACCTAACCTAGCCCAACCTAACCTAACCTAGCCCAACCTAACCTAACCTAACCTAACCTAACCAAACCAAACCAAACCTAACCTAACCTAACCTAACCAAACCTAACCTAACCTAACCTAACCAAACCTAACCTAACCTAACCAAACCAAACCTAACCTAACCTAACCAAACCAAACCAATCCAAACCAAACCTAACCTAACCTAACCTAACCTAACCTAACCAAACCTAACCTAACCTAACCTAACTTAACCTAACCTAACCTAACCTAACCTAACCTAACCTAACACTATTGGGGGTTCAAATAATCAACTTGAAGCAAACCATATCTGGCCTAGTTCTATTTAAGTTCATTTTACACAGCGTACACCATAACAAACAACAGTCGTTTTTCGCATTCCTGTTTTTCTGCTCTTTTGAGAACTGCTGTAATGGTACGCCGCGTTTACAAGAACCGCTGTAATGGTACGCCGCGTTTACGAGAACCGCTGTATCGGTAACTGTTGTAACGGGTAAACTGCCATTTCGGGAAACCGCTATTTAGGGAACTGCTGATATGAGGACCGCTATTATGGAATCCGCTCATACGGGAACCGCTCATCTGAGGGCTTCCCGGTTATACTGACAGGAAAGCCTGGTGTTCATAGGCTCCTAACGTTTCCTGACATACCTTCGTTTGTACGCATTCTACGTCAAAGAAAATGTACACAAGGTTAGGCTGATTAGGTCTAGGCTTTTTAACGGAAGGCACTTTCAGGGGTTTATCTTTGATAATCTGGATATAACATAAGTGATTGCTGGGCTGATATTTCTTACAGACCTGACAAAATATCTCCCCACACGTATGCGTTTCCGTTCTTCGAGAAAAATCAATAATTTGTAAACAGTCTTTACAATGAAAAAGACGCCCACATAGCAGCTTTTTATTGCTGGAAGATGCTAAGTGGCTTTGATAGCAATCAGCGCCTAAGAACTTTCGCAAACAAGACTCACAAGCTATCTTGGGGCCTTGGCAGATAGTGGGTCTCATGCAACTAAAACAAAAGTCATTACATTTATGCGATTGTATTCGCCAATAGGGTACGAGGCATTTTTCACAGAATCGGTCGTGATTAAAAAGTGGTCTTAATTTTGTAATAACGTTATAATGGTTATTTTCATTCAATAAAAGGAGGCGGGGCCTAGTATCATCGGGATCGTTTTCACCTAAAATTAAGATAGGAACGCTATTTTCGAATTTGTAGACGAAAATCGAATATTGATTTAAATGAGTTTTGAACCTTTCAAAAGATTCAGCCGTCCCACACTCACAAACTCTTACGTCGGCCTTATAACATAGTTCTAAAGCAGCTTCTTTCTGCATTTTGTTCTCATCTCTAGCTTTAGATATTGATTCGTAATGGATTTTCAATGCTTTGTTGTTTTTGTTGTTCATGTAGTCACGATGAGAAACAGCTACACAAAGGGATCGGGCTAAACACAAGTTGTCAGAATTGTTTATACGTACAATACCACGTCTATCTCTACAGAATAGATTAAAAGGTTTAATCCTTCGGGGTACAGTGAGGGTCTGGCCCTCAGGCAATCGTACAATGCTAAAAATCATTTTAACAGGACCTAGGAAAAATGCTTCCATTTCGTCATCATAGAGCATAACACTAAGCTGGTCATAAAGAATATTGGGGTCAACTTGATCTAATCGTCTAAAGGATAATTCTAGTTCGGACCTACAAATATTTGCCGCACTCTTTAAAGTAATTTGGACGTAATCTGTAGACCTGTAGTAACTAAGGACGGATTTGGTTACGGTACATACACTAGCTACGGGATCTTCGGTAACTCTGAGAACTAGGTAAGGTATGGTTCAATAGTGTCTCCTCTACGGGTGGTCCTGGGTCCGTTCGGTCTAAAAACTCGGCTATCTCTTTGTCATATTGCGAGTTGTTGAAGTCGGCGATTTGAGCATCCTCTTACCGTATACCACGCTCAATTTCTTCTTGTCGTTTCGCTAGGCGATTTACATATTCAGTTCTTAAGGGACTTGGAATTAGATTCCTTAGGTTTTCCAATTCTTCTATGGTGGTACAGTCCTCTGGTTTTCGAACAACTGTTTTCATATGTTCGAGTAAGTCGAGGCAAGCTCGAATGACATTTAAGTCAGCCAGTACTACGAGTTGTGGTAGAGTCTGAGGTCCGTACATTGGATCTATTCGCAGATAGGCACATAGGTAGAAATAAAACTCATATATTAAACGTAACGGCCAGGGTCTATTTATAGTCAGTTCGTTCAAAGTTGTACTAAGAGTTTCAGGATCCATGTTTATCTTTCGGTGTTTGAAGATCGACTGTGTATTTTGATCATTTCCTCAGCCGCTTTTATACTAAATTTCTTAATAGACAAGCCCACATTCTTCAATAATTTAACAATAGCCTGATTTTTTGCTTATCAGTCTTCAGATGCTTTCTCACAATGCATTTCTGACACACGCTTGTTAATAGTTTACCGATTTTATAACTAAAGAACGTTGGATTTGCTTTATGTCAAATAAATTGTCAACAAAAGAGCGGCCTATAAATAGAATTTTGGTACAAACACTGCAAATAAGGGACAATTTTATTGGGGTAATAAATAAAAAACATGGTGTGTAAACCATTTCTGGAGATTCTCAAATGAGAAAATTCTACAGGGCCGGTAGGCCCTTGTAGATATGACTTGATACCCGTTTGTAATGCTAAACAAAAAAATCACCTTTTTAGGGTTAGCGTCCCATTGAAAAAGCATTACATTTTACCCGGTTTTTAAGGGAAATTGTCATAGGCGATACGGAAAAACTACAGCGAATTTAGTTTTCGGAATACTTTCAAATTAACAAGCATTTACTAAATGAGAAACTTACCTGCTTAGTTTTTAAATAAATGAAGCCTAATTTTTGTAATTTAACTAATTAATTATGCCTTGAATTCCCTATTTCATAGCAGACGACAGAAAGAAAGATTATTTCATAGCAGACGACAGTAAGAAAGATTATTTCATAGCAGACTACAGTAAGGCATCGCTAAATTAGCGATGCCTTACTGTCGTCGACGCTAATTAATTTTTTGATATTTTATCCGAGCTTGAACACCATTATTTGAATTTTATAATGAAGTAAAACGCCCTAAATAACCACTACTTTGTTATCAGGTCCAATTTTCGTCTAAAAAGTAATTCAGGTAAATAATTACAGTTAATAGAGGGATTAATATCGTTTGAAGTAATTTTTCGACGTTCGTTTTGGCCAAGGCTTAAGATGAATTTTGGTTAGTCTTTGTAATATACTCTTTATAGCGTCTTTCGTCCTTTAAGATTATAAAAAAGCTGATTTCCAGCTCCGTTTTGGAATTTGATATAGTCTGCTTCGTTTCATGCTAGAAACATATCCTAAGTTCCTAATCCTAGGTTTTGCACTTCAAAATACTACTGGAAAGATGACAAAAAGTTTTATGTGTTTTCGCTTTGGCAGTTAAGACAGTGGTATTTACGTAAGCGCAGTTAATTCAACACTTCCATATGAGGTAAACAGGGTTTCATTATTTTTTAATTATATATTAATTTTATTTTGGTTATTCTCAGTGAGCATTCATATGTTAGAACGCTATTTCGGATTTTTGTGGTCTCCCAAGTCTCCAAAACTGTAACTTTAACATTTTAGGGCAAATTATTATAATAATCAATAATATTTATAGATCATCAAGGGTATAAATAGGCAACAAAAGACACATTTGATTTATGATGTAATAGATCATGTTAGGTTTAGAAACACGGTTAAGCTTATAATAGGCTAGGTTGTTATGAGCGGCTAAATGGTCACCTGTTTTTGGAATTATTATGAGCGGCTAAATGGTCACCTGTTTTTGGAATTATCAAGTTTTATCAACTGAATATATTTCCCCTTTTCCAAAATTTTCCTAAATTGGATTTGTTTTTACCCCTGATTGTTGCTAATTATCTTGTTTATTGCCACAAATTTTCTAAAAAAATGGTATTTTAGTTTCTTTCTACCCTAAAAAGAGGCGCACTTTTAGCCATTCGTAGGTTGCCTTTCTTTTAGCCATAATCAATGCACCAATGATCTTCTTAGAGGGAATTCACATAGGCTGATTGCAAGAATGATTTTACAGGCAGCTTCTTAAATAGACTAGAGCACATTCATTTATGTAAAGTTTAACACACGTAACTTTCTCAACACACTTATTTAAGAAAAAAACAGTTCTACGAAATTAAATAGTTAATAATTTTACGATTTTGAAAAGGCTATTAATTTTCATTAATACTCACTAATATCTCGTGCCATCATTATCAATAATGTATCACAAACCAAAGATGATTTCGATTTATATTTTATTCAAAACCGCTAATAGCATTTTTGGTTCCTTAGATAATAGGGACGGGAAATGACCCTTTTCAGCCTGTTAAGAGTTGACTACCGCCTTAAGACTGAAGTGACAGATATTATACAAAAACGTCTTTGTTTGGACCAAGACCGAAAAAACCAACGATATGAGTGAGGTTTATCAATTGACTGAAGTTTCAGATATTGAAATTTTTCTTTAAGTATTTTTAGTAGTCTAATCCTTAATCACTATTTAATTCAATCAACTGATTTTACTCTTAATCGATCTATTCCCTCTAAATTTACTCAAAAAAATGCATATCTCCGCTTTTTCAAGAACAATTCCATTTTCCGAAAACATTTTATCATGAAATTAATTATTTTGAAGGGATTCCGTATCGATGTTCCTTAACTTGTAAGCACCTTGACGGACATTGGTTTAAATATTAGTGGCTTGAGAAATTTTCAAGTTTGCAACAAAAAGTTTTTTCAATGGTTACAATTTGTTGAGAAGACTGAAACTCGATAAAATATGATTAAGAGTAAATTATTTTGCTCGGACTAATAAAATAGTGTCGTTTACCAAAGGAAAAGGAACAACTTTTGTCCCATGTGGTTGCTTTTAGTAGGTAGCTCTCCTTTCATGGACGGGAAAAATATTATGTAAGCATAAAAATAACCAAAGGTTATTGTAAAGATTCCATAAAAAGAAAAATTTCTCAGTACTGTACAATGTCATTTTATATTCTATTCAGCGGAATTAATACATAAATCACTTCACTCTAAACGAGTTATGATAAAAAATTTTGCTATCATCCGTGCTTGCAGTGTATGGGTGCTCTTCTTAGAAATTCAGTAGAATATTTAAAATATTAATTATTGATCCTTCAAAATAATTAATTTCATGATAAAATGTTTTCGGAAAATGGAATTGTTCTTGAAAAAGCGGAGATATGCAATTTTTTGAATAAATTTAGAGGGAATAGATCGATTAAGAGTAAAATCAGTTGATTGAATTAAATAGTGATTAAGGATTAGACTACTAAAAATACTTAAAGAAAAATTTCAATATCTGAAACTTCAGTTAATTGATAAACCTCACTCATATCGTTGGTTTTTTCGGTCTTGGTCCAAACAAAGACCTTTTTGTATAATATCCTTTGTTATCTTCAAGTCTGTTAAATAATATCGTTCCGAATTTCTCCAACAGGTCATAAAAACCCTTGTACACTTTTCAAAAAAAAATGCCACCTTAAGCTAACTAAATTTCTTAATAGACACGCCCACATTCCTCAATCGTTTAACAATAGCCTGATTTATTGCTTGATCTTATCAGTCAACAGATATTTTTCTCACTATGCATTTTCGGACACACAACTGTTAATAGTTTTCCGATTTTATAATAAAATAGCGATGGATTTGCTTTATGTCAAATAAATTGTCAAGAAAAGAGTGGCCTTTAAATAGATTTTTTGTTACAAACACAGCAAATAAGGGACAATACTTGTAATAAATAAAAAAACAGGGTGCGTAAAGCGTTTCTAGAGATTCTCAAATCTGACAATATCCTTTGTTATCTTCACGTCTGTTAAATAATATGGTTCCGAATTTCCTTAATAGGTCATAAAAACCCTTGTACACTTTTCAAAAAAATTCTAACCTATGACAAGATAGTTTCTCATGGTCATGAGTCACACTATGATTGTGTAGGAGAGAAGTCAGCCTACACAATTAAAAAAGCAATGAATCACAAAATAAATTCCGTTCATAACAATGCAATAGCATTGGTCAACCACCTCCTAAAGCCCTTGCCAGAACGTGTTTACGGAATAGGCAATAAAATATTTTTAATCAACCAGGTAGCAACTAGGCAATTAAATATAACATATTTAATTCCTTAAGAGGCTAAATTTCGAAAGTTTTATAGTAGAGACAGCGCCAATTGAGCTAGTATTCGTTATGAAAAGGTTTATCTGCGCATCAAAATTCTCAAAACAAGTCCAAACATTAGACGTCTTTCGCAGGAATAGAACAAAAGACCTTTCTCCACCGATGTGTATACAAAACTGGCATAACAAAAGGCGTATAACTCCGAAATGCTATTGACTGGGTTAATTTGGGATTAATGATAATTTTCGCTACTCGCTAGTGATAGACTGTAGTACCTTTAAAAGGGACACAATTGATTGTGAAAGGTTTGTAAATAAAGAAAGCTAAACCCAGAGCAATTTGGTCCCATATGGACAAATAATTCCAGTATTCCAAAATAAAATTATGGTTTTGTCTGAAAAAGGTCACTGTCCGTCTATCGAGGGATTAAGACTTTGAAGCACTTAATTTTAAAAGTGTTAACGCATTCGTATCATGGGGACGATAGAGTCAAGGGATTTCTCTTATCATTCATTAATAAAAACGGCACACAACAACGTTTCGTCTTCTAACGTTTATTTGTAAACCCTAATTAAATAAACCTGTTAACCTCACTAAAAAATCAGAGACTTTGTGAGAATGACTGAAACAAACAAGGATTTGAGCATGATTTTTCTGTAAAATCAATTTTAATCTCGTCAAAGTTCTGTATAGGCATAAATATCTGGCAAGGACTGTTTTACTCTACCCAACTTGTTAACAATGTATTTAAGATCGGCTTAAGAGACTTCATCGAGCGGGAAAATCACAATATATTGTAAGGTTTGCGATAAAAAAGGTTAAAAAATGTACTGTTTTTAAACAAATGTTTTGATTAATCCTAGATTGATACAGCGTTTACTTGAGATGTAAGCACTGAAAGTTTTTGATTTAGCTGTCAGATTGAAGGTAAAATGGGGTATTTAGGATTGCTTTGTTAAATTATTTGCTACGTTAAAGATGATAAAAGAGCGTTATTTCGTGCATCTTTAAAAAAAGAACGAAATTAGTCTCCTAGCCTATAGTTCTGGAAAAATACTCATATATTTTCATGGTTTCGGTTAGCGCACCAAAAATATCCTAAACATGTAGAGACTTGTCAGGATAATGCCTTCAAGGCAAACACCAAGAATCAAATGTTTCGTGGTAGAAAGAGTCACCAACTAACAAAGCAATAAATCACAAAATAAATTCCATTCATGACAATACAAATGGTTCGGCCATGCCCCTAAACCCATTAAGACACGTAGGGATCGACGTGTTTAAGTAAAAATAAGAACGGATGGGGATAAATCCTTTTGTTATGGATCAAGTTCGACCTCTTCCCCCTAACCCTCATAAAACCAAGTGGGTGGTTAAATTAAAGAAAGGACAATAAATTCCAATGTAACTAAAAAAATCTATGAGCATCAGACAACAATCGAGGGAAGCACCACCCTAAAGTCTGAACATCTCAAGAATTAGCGACCCTAACCATGCACTAATACTAGTGTTATCATATTCAATATCAAATTTAGTCAAAGCAGGCGTCAAATTTTGTAACTATTGGTGTAAAAACCAGTATTTTTCATGATATTCAAATGTATTATTAAGGAACATTTTTAATGACGTAACTGAATGTTTAAATTTAACCATTTCGTAAGATTTCTCTCTTTTGTTAGTTCATTTGTACGTTTTTGTTTGTAATATTCCCCGTTTGTATATACTCTCGTATTGTATCTAGACTCTTGTGCCATGGAGGGGGGTCGTACCCAAGCGCTGGCGGCTTCACGACCCTATCCCTCGAGCCTTATTAAATAAATAAATAAATAAATTGCAACGATAAGAGTAAAGCTCGTTTTGAGGTATAGAAAATTAAATTCCTTAAGTCTGCAACACCATCTAGATATGTATTGAAATTAATGATTCTGAAATAAACGAAAATATGCTTTTCATCGAATCATTTTGATAAATATTGCGAAAATCATCGCAACGTTTTTAGTCATGTGAACTGTTTTTCAAATGACTCGTTTCGTCATTTTAAGGCAACTAAAGAAACAAAGTGAGTTGGATTAACTGAAGTCAGTACTTTTTCAAATTTTGTATGCAATTCTTTGGGGAATTTAGGAAACCCAAATAAGCATTTTTATATGTTAGAAAAATGTTGCGTACAATATTTCCTTCTATTGCTAGAAATCCACGATTCATGCACTGGCATTAGCTAAATGACACTCTGTGTTGTACTGTGAACTTTTCGCTGGTTCTATATTCTGTTTTAGTATATAGGGATGTATGTCTTTTCTAAAGGTGTTAGTTGAAATCTGTGTTTTTCCCCAGAACAGTGTAAATAGCAGTGAAATTCTAGTGTGAAACACAAGAGGACGTACAAAGCGGTACATAATAATAGGAGTGATTTGTTTTGGATTATAAATGAACTCATATTCTCGAATAAATTCTACAACTTTACGATCATCAAAGCTATTCCTAAATTTCTGCAGTTCAGAACATAATAAAGGTCAATAATATCAGAAGTAATATAGGAAACTTCCCTACTATATTACTTCTGATAATATTCAATGAGGAACAACCATCAAAACGTAAATTAACCCATGTTAAAAAATGGCCAAGGCCCGAAATCATTTTTCAGGCTTTCATCGACAATTAAATAATGGCCGATACTCTCGGTTCTCTCTCTGGAGCTGAAAGAAAACCAGCACGTGTCCCATGACGTAATAGCCAAGGCTTATTGTGATTGGTTTGCTCCCTCTCTGACTTTAGTCGGCCCGACTCCAATCGCCTACCTACCCGATTAAAATCCGAGCTTGAACCTGACAATAGTACGGTTGGGTGAAACGTTCATATTGCCTGACAATCTGGCCTGACTTGTCAGATCGGCTTTGTCAGCTGACTAAAGTTGGGTAATGTGAACGGGCCTTAAGTCACACTAAAATGTCCTATTTAATTACTGAAGCATTGGGGCCTCATTTCCACCAGAAAATGTTACAAGATTTAATGAATTCGTCAAGTCCATTCTTTAGTATACAATACGACGAAACCTCTAACAATCAAAACAAGAAGGAATTAATGTTGAAGATAAGATTTTGGTCTGGAAAAAGAAATGAAATTGTAGTTCGTCATTTACAGACTTTCTTTATGGGTCTCGCTAAGGGCGCAGATTTATCCAAAAATATTTTAAACAGTATTGAAACCAACAATTTGCCTATTAATAAAATTTTATCATTGGGAAGCGACGGGCCTAATGCTAATAAGACGGTTTGGCGATTAGTTAAGAGAAGTGGTGGAATCTCGTCAGAATGGTTGCAGTCTCCTGGATATTGGTAGCTGTAATCTCCATACAATGCATAACGCTCTGATAAAAGGCTTGGACAGTTACGGATCTTATGTTTCGGAGCTAGCCATCCTGGTTTTTTATTTTTTCAAGAGGTCTTCGGCGCGAGAAGATGAATATAAGACCGTGCAAGTTCAGAAAGGGTTCCCCTCAACAAGTTTATTAAACATTTTGAAACTAGATGGCTCACTCTCGAGCCTGCGTCACAACGTTTATTACAGCAAATAGAAGCTCTCAATGAATATTTTCTGAAGGTTTTAGCTAAGCAAAAGTTGGAAAGCAACAAAAATTACGCCGAAATATGCAGAATTTTGCGCAAACCAACGATTGTAGCGGAAATCATCATGGAACCTAGTGCTTGTCAAGCGTTTTCCCGCTGCATGAAGTTTTTCCAGAAAGAAGATCCAATGATACATTTATTGTATGAGAAAATTAGAGATTTAGTGATAGTAATTCTTGCCAAGATATTGAAACCTGATGTTTTGGAAGCAAATAAATTCCATCTTCACAAAATTAATCTGAAAGAAAATTCCAATTTGGCACCTATGGACAAAATGGAATTAGGCTTTAAGTCATCAAAAGTAGTGACAACAGATAGAACCAATATGTCACTACCTACTTTAAACGCGATAATGTCTGTGAAGGACGCTGTTAAGGGCTATGAACGTGTCCTTCATTTATTTCCCATTTCCCAAAAATTACTTTCTATGGCGAAGGAAGCTCATTCTTCGTACATCGTAAGATTGGAGAAGCAAAAAGAAGAGGAATTAGAGAGAAAAAGACAAGATAATTCGCAAAAAGAACTTCAAGCACGGAAACTAATGAAAGAGGAAAATATGCGTAAATGGAAAGACGAAATAGCCGATTTATTTAAAAAAGTTGATAATTTAAAAACTGAAAGGGAGAAAGCTGAAGCTGTTGCAGGAAGCCTTCTTGAAGAAGCAAATGCCAAGTTAAAATAATCTCTGAAAAACTAGGATTTAACGGGTGTTGCAGTTGTGCAGTTAATGATAGAGTTATGCGGTGACCAATTTAAAAAAAGGATTAGACGCTGAAAGAAATATAATGGTAAAAGAAAAAGTTTTGTTAATGGATGAGTTTTTTTTCCAAAAAACCAAAACGTTCCTAAAACTAGTCTTTATACTATGTGATATAGTTGGTGATATTTTTTTTAGCAGTGCAAAGGCATTGTATACTATTTTAATTGAAAAATAAAGCAGTATTTCACTAAAATTGGTCGGTTCTGGTTATATACTAGTCATTTAAGAGTCCTATATTATCCTATAATTTCATGAATCTGGTCCTATAAAATCCTATAATTTCGCCTAGCGAATCCTATTTTTCCTATTAAAAATTCCACTGCAAGAGATGGCGCCCTGCATATAATTACTACACGACACATAACAATGACAAAACGATTTAGTCGTAGTCTGCTTGAGCCTCTGCTATGCCTGATACGAGCAACGAGGACGCGTAGTTGCATACATCGTCCTGGCTAGTAGTACGCCTTGTGCCACTCTCATGCCTTCTTTCGCTGGCCTCGTCACCAAGGCAATAGCCCACTCAATTACGCGTTAAGCTGCTCCAAAATTCCGTGTGAATAGTACTTTTTAAGGTATTCGTCACCAAATAGTAATTGTTTTTGAGAACATTTCTCGGCTTGAAATAGGACAACTACGAAATAATTCGACAAAATTTTATTTTATAAATATTTTCTACCATTTCAATTTCTATAAAAGTATTCTACCAAATGTATACAGAGTGCTACCAGAAGTCCCTGCGGCTACTAGAAATACTACATTTATATAGGAAGATTCGCAGCGACAAGTATATAAATCCAGGGCTATCCCTGATAAATCCCATATTCCTTTGAAGATATACAGACTAAGTAGCAGAGTCGAGTCACAGCCTCCTAGATCACGCGACTCGGTGAACGCAGGCTATATTGCAAAATAGCCAAGTCAGAATTTTCAGGCTACGACCGCGCTGAGTCCAGCTGACACTCTCACACCCTTAGCGCCCTTAAGTTGACAATTACAAGTTTACAACAAAGAAAATCAAAAAAATTTCGAATAGTATGCACCCCCCTACTGCTTGCGAACCATAGAAACGATAGAGACGCCATGGGCCTGGCATAGAACCGTGTGACCGTTGTATGTCGTACCGCTGCTATAGACCCTTTCTACTTAAAAAAGAGAGATGGCAATCCTCAGTATCGGGACATACGGGGGGGGGTTGACCCCTCGACGTCTCTACTCTTTTTATGATCTTTCCATCGAGCGAGATGGAAGGCAAAGTATTTTTCCTGTGTCTTTCCCTCTTACATATATTCAGTTTAACCAAAACTAAAAATCATAACGTCCCTTTTGAATTTGCCGCCATTGTTGAAATTTGCACCAAAAAAAAAGGTTTCACTATAAATCGTTCAGGCCATGAACGGGGATATGTTAGCAACCTATTAACGACAAAATGTCATACACGTACTCTCCTAAAAATGATAAATGCAGTTATAAAATGTAAACGGGGAATGGAATCGTGCTCGAAAACCCGAGATAAGTAAATTTTTCAAATTATTGAGAGGGAGTAAATTGACTACCAGTAAATTAAGTTTACTCAATGGAATAGGGTGATGGAACATTAGTTTCTTCAAGGGGCTGTCCGACGCCCACTCCTTTCTTACCCACCTGCCATGTTAAGCTCTACGAGGAAGATCGTCCTTTGTCCCACTGTCCGAACAGCATCTTAAGCATGTAAGTCTTAATTTAAAAAAAACTTTTAAAATCTGGCCTTCAGTCATTTGCTTAACTCTCTTCTTACCGATACTTTTTAGGTCTTTGTTAAATCCAAGACCTTTTGATTAATCTTTATTGACTTCCCAAATAATACTATGCCTTTTCAAAAAAATTGCTGTTTATATTTATTTCCGAAGTTACATTACTCCTTTTCGTATAATATTGTTCTTCATTTTTAAATACTATATAATAAAGATTTCCCTCCCAATCAATCACAGTTTTGGGGGTATTTTTTCTTGGGCTGGGAGGAACATTTTCAGGGGCTGGGGAGAATTTGACCTCGGGCTGGGAGGATTGTCCTCGACATCCATTCGGGGGAAATTGGCCAGGGGATTTTGTCTCGTACGTGAAGGGATTGGGGATTATATCCTACATTCCACAGCACTAGCTGACTGAAAGTACTCAGTTAAGCCTGTAAGTTTTGGGCAATACCCATTCCAAAAACAAGAAATTATGTTTCACGCTGCAAGACTTGTACAAAAATGATTCCATAGACTTCAGCAAAAACAGATGGCAGAGACATTGCTAATCAAGTATAATTATCTTTAATTGGTAATAAACTTTAATTACCTTTAATCTGAACTTCGTAACTAAATTAGTTGGACAGGCAAAAGTTAAAATGTCCTTATAGCTAGTTAATTGCACTAACAATTTGACTATATATGCGGTAAAACGACATAATTCCACTAGTCGCTTTCTACACTACTTAAGCCATGCTAAAAAGTCGTAAGTGTCTCAGTTTCAGGGTAAACCACGTAAATCAGAGCACGTAACTAAAAATATGAAAAACCATTTTTAAAATTTCTAAATGAAAAAACAAATAGATGCCAATAATAAATATGAAACTTTCATTAAAGACCGTTTTAAAATCTACCAAACATATAGACCATGCTAATGGGTAAATTTTCCACGTTATTTCTATGGACATTTTCCATTTCTTTCAACCAAATCTGTCATTAAATTTATGGAAATGAAAACCACGCTTATCAGATTTATGTTTTACAAAATAAACTATTGCAAGGATATTTTTTAAATTGTAACCACATATTGAGGGCTATAATTTTAGTTCAGTGGAATATTTTTAAAACATAATAAGAAAAGTTACTTTCAAACAAAAAACATTCCTTCTTCAATAGATTCAGAATGAAATCTTATCTAAGCGAGCTACCGCTAAATTTTCAATGTACTGTGATCTTACACCGAAATTCAGTTCCACTTCAAAGGCGAACTGAACTGAATTGTAACGCTTATGCGAGCTCAAGCTCCATTCACTGACCTTAGGAATGTGAGCGTCATCGGTGGCCGTCACCAATTAGGATCCTTAGGTCTATGGTTGACGGCCCAAGCAGCGAGCGTAGGGAACGGGGAGGAGATTAACTTTTCTGTAGAATGCGGCCGCTTTTAAAGGACTAGTCCCTCGATTTGGGTAAAATTGTTTCTTGGGTGACACTGTCATTAGGTAAATTTGAAAACAAGCTTCTGAAAAAATCCGTGTGTTTTACTATGATTATGAATTTAAATTAGATATTGGTGTTGAAATTCCACAATACGATCATTGTGATTCATATAGACAACTAGCTGTTACCCGCGGCGTCGCTCGCGTTAAATAAGAACTTCCACCAAATTGATATTAAGAATGGGTAGATTTTACTGATGACTAATATTTTTGTCGAATACCGAATACGAAAAAAATGGCCGAATAGGCCGAATACCGAATAGTAACCGAATATTCGTGGCATCACTAGTTGATACCATAGCTGCCGGTACTCGCTCAAACCGTTCAACTTTATGTGTGACAATTAAGTTGGTTCAGAACACATTTGGAATCGCGGTAGTCTTTCGTTCCATCAGAGTAGTTTTCGTACGTTTTGCGTAGGTTATGTTGAACCACTGGTACTTGTAAAGAGGGGGAAAATTTGTACTTGTACTTGTAGGAAATATATCATTGCTTGAACGGTTTGGAAATGCAAACCGGGGTTTTAGTTTAGTCGGGACGAGAGTCTCGATAAGGTAAGGTGAGGCTTCTTTTTGGATTTCAGTCTCCAAGGGCCGGATAAGTAATTGTGTGGGTTAATTAGCTACCATTATGAGTGTACCGCAACATACTGTTCGTTAGATAAGAGGAACTGGGATGTACCAGGGTAGTGATAGTCTAAGTACTTGGTTTCAAATTGATCCGAACGGAATGTTCGTAGCCGCTACTGACGATGGTAATTGTAAGACAAATCTCGCTTGGATGTTGTTCAGTGATAAATATTGACAAGTTCCTACTTTGAATGTTGTCTCGTGACGTTGGATGTACCAGCTGTATATGTAATCGGACCAACTCGTCTACGTGCTTTGACACAGGTCAAATACTTGGTACTTGCGCCGCCGTTTCTTCTCACGAAGATCTGGCCTTCCTGGGTCTATACGTCGTTCGACCCGAGTACCGTGGACGAGGTGTTGGTGGAGGGATCTTGAAGGCCGCCCTGGACTACGTCGGTGACCGTAATTGCGCCCTCAATACCAGCGAGAGTCATTTGGCAACGTACCGGGATCGCGCTGGTTTCGGTTTCTTTACCGAATGGATTTCGATCACCTACGAGAAAGAGGGGGCCGATGTCGATTGCATGAGGGAACGAGTACCCGGAGTTAATGTTGTCGATTTCAACAAAAGCCCACCTTTCGAAGTTGATTCGGACCTTCCCAGCGGCCAGAAACTACGGGGTTATATATATTCCGTTGAAGAACAACGCCGAGAGCTTAACCTTTTCTGAGAAGCTTAATATGTATGTCTTTGGCGTGGTTTCACGTCTCCTAAGGAAGGAATTGGTCCCTCCGGCCGAACCCAATAAGATATGGTCTCAACACGACCTCAACTTCTGCAACTTTAACTTAGGATAACTATTTAAATTATACCAACTTCTGTATTTTCTTCTAACTGTATTGTAAGTAACTGTGAGATGTACCGTTTTGTTGACTCTCTCAATGGACAAAGAGCGTTCAATATTTATAAGTGTAGGAAATTCGTTGTAGTGTGTTATTCATTTGTTAATAAAGTAACATAACATCAAAATGAAACCGAAAGCAAAGTTCTAAAAATTGCGCGCTGTGACGAAATTCTTTATCACCTTCTCGGACAATCAGACAACGTTCCGTCGCAACTTCCTTGGGTTAAAATTAGGTAATAATATAATGAAAAAGTTAAGTTTATAAAATTAAATTGAAGTGAAAGCACGAAGTTTCGAGAGAAGTGCGGACTTCTATGAGAAGCCTCAATGCGGTCTCGGAACGTAAGTACAGGTTTATTAATTGAAATACAGAAGCCTTTGTTAGTCGAATAAAATTGTTGGAATCTTCAATAATTGAAAAATATGAGTGATTTACTAACTTCTGTAGAAGGAATAGGAGGCAGTGAATCTAGGCGTGTTTTCGTGAGAACTTAGCACATTAATATTTATTTTTATTTATTTGTTGGTGCAGGTCTGAAAGCCCATATGGCCCATAGAGTAATATCAGTGACGTTTTTCGTCTACTTATACAATAATTCCTTTGACATGTTAACTCAAACATTATGTGGTGCTTGGGAATTTTCAAAGTAAATGTTTTTGATCCGCCATTTTGAAGGCAAAGTTGCCTGTAAATTCAAGTTAATTACCTATGGCTAACATAACGAGTAGTTATACAGTTTATTGGGATTATTCACATGGTCTGGAATTACACTTCAAAAATCGTTATATAGAAAAGGTTTTATTGACCCGTATTCGCTGAAGCCAAAGGATTTTCTACAAGTTAGACCAGACACAGATTTCCAATTCCTGATTCTTCTACAGAAAGTTAGGTATGGGGGTATTTATAATTACCTTATCAATGGAATATTTCCGTTTACGAAAGAAAACCTACGAAATTACAAGAATTTGGGAGAGTGTAATAATTTTTTGAGATGATTTGTTAGAGACGTTACGGTTAAAAAGTTCCAAAAGTATGTTCTTGTTAAAGCACCTGTAAATATTTAGAGTTTGCATTACTTACTTTAAAAATAACACCAGCTACTTACATTTTCTTTTCAAAGTATGAATGATCCAAACTCTGGATCACAATATTTTAATTACAAAAGCCATCATAGTATTGTTTTGTTGGCTTCGAGTAATGCGTTTTACAACTTTAACTTTGTTTCCATTGAGAAATTTGGACGAATTAGCGATGAAGGAGTTTGGCTGCATCTGATTTGGGCAAGGTCATAGAAGATGATGACTATTTCCCTGACCCTCGAATCATCGAGGCTTATGATGATGAGCTAACATTTTGTTTTGCGGGCGATGAAGCCTTTCCACTACAGAAACATTTGATGCGTCCATATTCCCTACGATTTTTGCCTGAAAATGAAGATTTATTTAACTATCGACTTTCTCGGGCAAGAAGATGCATTGAAAACGCGTTAAGTATATCAAGTGTACGTTTTCGAGTTTTAAGAAGCCCTATGACTCTAGAACCCAAAAACGCTGAAGCAGTGGTTTGCCTTCACAATTATGTATTGACAAAAGATGAGGAAGCCAATATAAGGATCTATTGTCCTCAAAATTTGTCGTCCTATACTGATGAAGAAGGTAATTTGCAGAATTGAGAAATATCCGAATAATACTATGGTTAGATTACAACGGCAGGGAACTACAACTCATAAGAGGAATAATGGCATTGAACGAGATAAATATCGAGATTATTTCTTAGGATCTCAAAAGCTACCTTGGCAGAAGCGAAATTGAAATGTTTCAAGCTTTAAATATTTGAGACAATAAAGATTATACATTTGACAAAATGTTAAATATTATTGATAATGAATATATACTCAATGTGGCATTTATGGAATTAATTTATTGCAAAATAAGGAAAATAATTATGTTAATCCAAACACATTAGTCTTGAACACCTGTTTGTTCTTCCTCTGATATTTGGTCATCCATAGTTGACAAAAACAGCTGTTTCACTTTCCTTTGGTTACAAGGTTTTAATGAATCCAGATCTTTTGCTAAACTTAACAAAAACATTTCATTGGCGCTGTACGTTTTAGGGGCTGCTGGCGCTGGAGCCTTTTCACAACCTTGGTTGATTTTGTTGCAATTTTCCTTCCATATCTTCAATAAAGTCTGCTCATATGAGTCTTATTTGCACTTTACTTTTTTCCCAAAAGTGGAGTCCAGCCTCTCATGTTGTTGAATATCTGACCCTAATACATTCGTATTTCCACCTTCAGAACTACGTTTTGAAGCGCTGCTAGAGTTGGATTTGGTATTTACATCTTCGGATAATTCCGAAAAGTCATCCATGATTTGGTTCCTAATGTTCCTTTCAACAACATAAGATGTAGAAGGCATGGGTTGTTCAATGAGGATAAGCTTAGGTCTTGTCTCCGTGCTGGTTGAAGCGGCATTTTTGACCCCAAAAGTCATATTGCTTATTGTGCTGAAATTATTAACAGTTTCAGATATTATTTATACAAGAGTGGATCATATCATTATCCTCATATTGGTTTTAAGGAGAAAACAAACTAAGCCCCTTCTTGAATTGGACATAATTTAACCACATTTACTTACGTTTTTTTTCTTCATGGTGTCCTGTCCATAGATTCAAATAGATCCCACACATCCCTCGTACCTCTTCCACTTCCGCTTCCACTTAATTGAGCTGTGCTTTGTTCCCTAAAAATGGTAGCATATTTAACGCAGCACCTTTTTCATTTAAGTAGTCTTCTATTAAAAAGCCTCTATCGGCCATAACCGAATCTCCAGCTTCTATATGTCCTAATAAGCCACTGTATTAAGTCAGTTCTCTGTCGTACATGCGTCCTGGCAGTAAATCCGAAACGAAGCTTATGAAACCGTTTGGAGTACATCCAATTAAGCCCTTGGCCGTATTGTGCTTCTTGTATGAAGACCAAGTGTCGCTCTGGGTCTTGAAATCATCGGGCTTCTGAATGAAAAGCTCCGTGGCATCAACAATAATCCGCGTGTTACTAAATTTAACTTTAAATTCTTCAGACATGTGCTCATCAACGACTTTTCTTGAATGCCAGATCCTTAGTTTAGTTAGTCTTTTCTCTATTACGTCGAACAACGTTACACATAAATTCGAAACAGTTGAAGAAGAAACGCCAAGCCTATAAGCAAAATCTTCTTCAAGAAAACCAACCTTAAATCGAAAAAGTACCAAAAACGGCTGATATTTTAAGGATAACTGCAAAGGACGACCCATAATATTATGCTCGTTCCTGTCGTATTTACGTTTGAAGGCTTTTAACTCCATTGTAGAGTTTTAAGGTATTTAAATCGGGTTCAATGAACTCATATAAATCATCAAAATCATTAATATTATCATATCCAGTATAAAACTGCATCATTGAGTCAGAGATAGAAGCTTTCTTTAACGAAAACCTATGCGATTCCTTATTTAAGTTTTGTAAATTTTTCACTTTCGCCCTACAACTTAAATAAGCAGTTTTCTACTTAAAAATTCTTGTTTCAATGATTCATTTTCAGCTTTGATCTCATTAAGTCTGTTCAGCTGGTCTTCAAGCTTGGCCTTCTCCTCTCTTAATGCTAAGTTCTCATTCATAAGTGTCATATTCAAGTTTTTGATTTTCGTACATTCACCGGCACTCGCTTGAAGTTGAGATATTTTAGTCTTATATTACTTTAAATTCATAGCTAAAGCTTCGTAATTTTGAGGGAGACAGTAATCGTGTTCTTGAAAAACAACAGAACTTTCAAAGCTGTAACATTTAAAATTCTGAGAGAGCGGTAGCTCTCTTAGATAAGACTTCATACTGCTCTTAATGTATAAGGAGGGTTTTTTGTTTGGATGTAGTTTTTTTTTGTATTGTATTAACTGTTTTGAAATAATTACACAGAACTACAATTAGGGCCCTTAATATTGGTTAAAATTTCAAAGAGATCCATAAATTAGATTGTTGTATAAAAAATAAAGTTGCTAAGGGTGGTTTTCATTTCCATAAAATTAATCACACCTTTTGATGAAAAACAGGAATTTTTCCCATAGAAATAACATGGGAAATTTGTCGAAAAAAAACAAAACTGTTACTCGTGATTTAGAAAAACTATACGTTGGTTAGTTTTGGGAACGGTCTTAAATTAAACTTTAAACTATAATCTAGGATCCTTTTTCTTGTTATTAAGAAAAATTAATTTCAAGTATGTTTAATTTTAAATTTTAAAAACTATCCCAATCTGCGATATTTTACCATGGATATACTGTTTTATCAGTAAATATCAGCGTGACCAATATTGGCCTTTTTTTACGTACAGTTGCGTCATATTGTTTTTTTTAATGCCTTTTGGTTGAAATGGCCTATCGGTAGTGAGATAAGACTGCTTTAATATTGCCGCCCTGACAATATTACCCCGTTTGTGGCCGCCATTTTTTTTAAGGGGAAAAAATTTGAGAGTGGGTCCTTTTTCGTTGTCATTTTCATATTTTTTGAGGATTTGCTGATGGATGGATTTTAAATATAATATAAAGTAGGTTTCAAGCTTTAATATAAGCCTAATTTCATAATTTTCCACCTTTTTATTGTCCCACAATCCATTTCTAAACTTGCCACTTTTTTTAAGGCGGTGAAACCCGTGAAATTGCGCTAAGCCTTGGTCGCTTCAGCCCCGAAAACAGCTGTAGTGAGAAATGTTATTTACTAAAAATGTATGAGATCAGTGTGTTGTTGTGTTTGCATTTTAATGCTTCTAATGGTGGTGCGCGTCGAGGTTTACGAATCCAATGTGTGTTGCGAAATGAAAATCAAGGGTGGATACTATATGATCTATGCTTTAAAAGGAATTTGACGGCGCCAGTTAAGCAAAATGGTATTAGGCCTTGCCAAAAGTTGACTGAGCTATAGCCTTCGTCAGATTATCACATGTCAGAGAGTATAGACCACCGTATACGGACAAGATTGTCCGTATACGATGGTACTTAGTGTAGCAGGGAGGAGGGGGTCGTTTCATCCCCCCTTTTCTATCTATCTCTTGCCTCTCGCTCTAGATAGTACCGTGCCAGAGGGAGGAAATATGGTTGGGGGGGCTGGCGACACTTATCACGCGATGTTGTTGGCGGGAAATTTGAATTTGTAGAGGATTTTTGGTGTATAGGTATGACGTCACGTGACTTGGTGACGGCGCTCAGTGTCCATAGTGGTATTAATTTGGTGTATCTTTAGGGTATTGTATACATTTAGTGGATGATTTATTGGTAATTCTACAGGTTCAGTAGACCCTTTCTACACCATCCTGTAATGTTATTCTCTGTATGATTTTGAGGTCTCCATGTATGTTTATGTTTCTCTTATATTTCTCTTATATTAAAGAACTGGTTTTAATTAGAATATGGTTTACATTGCAAAAGGTACAAATTAAGCTACGATGATGTTCTAGGTGTACTCCTGTTTTGTGTATTGGTTATCAAGTTACTGGGTTAGAACGATAGTACATTTTAGTATCATAAACGTGGCAGAAATACGGCAGTTTTTACACAACTTGGTAGCTGGTAATTAGTTAAAATGAACAAATATTACTAAAAAAAACTCAGAACATAAGGATTACATTAGTTTTAATACGATTTGGTAGTTGATGAGTAGTTAAAATGCTGATCCAAACAAAAGTATACTCGAATATAGCTTGACTGTCTCATATGTTTTCTATTTAGCACACATTTTAAGTGACATTTTAACCAAAAAAGAATTACATATACCGTAACACATGATTGGTTACAAACCTTGTCAACACCCTTTCTGTCCAGAGTTCGGTAGTGAAAAGACTCTCTATAGTTTACAAAATTCCCTTTTGGACACCCAACAGGTATATATTATATGACATTAAGGGGGAGGATGAGGTAGAACTTGATTCATAACAAAATAATTTATCCCCATCTGTTTCTATTTATACGTAAACATGTCCAGGCGTGTCTTAATGGCTTTGGGGGGGGGGGGGGTCGAACCAGTTGTATTGAATCAATGGAATTTATATTTAGAGTGATTTTAAAACTCACACAAATGTGTTATGTCCAAGTTTATGTCATTGAGGGGGGCGGTGACACATCCTTCAAGGGGGTTCAAGCATTTAATTGATTACAGGTGGTTGCCCCGAGGGCATTATTAGGACAAGTCTCAACAAGTTTAAGATGTTTCCGTTGCGTCAACAGAAAGGCAATATATCATTAAACCGAAACATTAACCTAAACGTACTACATTTATCAAAATTATCGGCAACGTAATCAAAAATTTGTGGAAAACGTAAAACGGTATTGAAAGAAGCATCATTCACAACGCATTTCGTGTTAGAAGTAAAAAACAATCGAAACGTTTTTGATCAACTACGGTACAATTGACCGACACGAAAACGATAATTTAAAATTCCTAAAATCCCATAGGAATTCATGGGGAAATGAATAATCCACCGAAACGAAAACAGTCATGTACATTGCATTTTAGCAACACGAAACGAGTCATTTGAAAAACATTTCAAATGCTTAAAAACCTTTCGATAAATTTTAGCTAAATTTATCAAAATTACTCTATGTTTCACCAAAAACACTTGATTTATTAAAATTCCACCAATTTTTTCTATTTAAATAAAAATTTGTTACCTCTTGACCCCCCCCCCCTCTTCGCAGAAACTAGTATAGCAACGTTTTACTATAAAAAATTAGGATGGTGTAGAAAGGGTCTACTGAACCTGTAGAATTACCAATAAATCATCCACTAAATGTATACAATATCCTAAAGATACACCAAATTAATACCACTATGGACACTGAGCGCCGTCACCAAGTCACGTGACGTCATACCTATACACCAAAAATCCTCTATAAATTCAAATTTCCCGCCAACAACATCGCGTGATAAGTGTCGCCAACCCCCCCCCCAACCATATTTCCTCCCTCTGGCACGGTACTATCTAGAGCGAGAGGCAAGAGATAGATAGAAAAGGGGGGATGAAACGACCCCCTCCTCCCTGCTACACTAAGTACCATCGTATACGGACAATCTTGTCCGTATACGGTGGTCTATACTCTCTGACATGTGATAATCTGACGAAGGCTATAGCTCAGTCAACTTTTGGCAAGGCCTAATACCATTTTGCTTAACTGGCGCCGTCAAATTCCTTTTAAAGCATAGATCATATAGTATCCACCCTTGATTTTCATTTCGCAACACACATTGGATTCGTAAACCTCGACGCGCACCACCATTAGAAGCATTAAAATGCAAACACAACAACACACTGATCTCATACATTTTTAGTAAATAACATTTCTCACTACAGCTGTTTTCGGGGCTGAAGCGACCAAGGCTTAGCGCAATTTCACGGGTTTCACCGCCTTAAAAAAAGTGGCAAGTTTAGAAATGGATTGTGGGACAATAAAAAGGTGGAAAATTATGAAATTAGGCTTATATTAAAGCTTGAAACCTACTTTATATTATATTTAAAATCCATCCATCAGCAAATCCTCAAAAAATATGAAAATGACAACGAAAAAGGACCCACTCTCAAATTTTTTCCCCTTAAAAAAAATGGCGGCCACAAACGGGGTAATATTGTCAGGGCGGCAATATTAAAGCAGTCTTATCTCACTACCGATA
Organism: Phalangium opilio; assembly: GCF_054372755.1. Lineage (NCBI taxonomy): Eukaryota > Metazoa > Arthropoda > Arachnida > Opiliones > Phalangiidae > Phalangium > Phalangium opilio. The sequence goes on from NW_028324219.1 coordinate 36,203, forward strand.
GGCCATTTCAACCAAAAGGCATTAAAAAAAAACAATATGACGCAACTGTACGTAAAAAAAGGCCAATATTGGTCACGCTGATATTTACTGATAAAACAGTGTATCCATGGTAAAATATCGCAGATTGGGATAGTTTTTAAAATTTAAAATTAAACATACTTGAAATTAATTTTTCTTAATAACAAGAAAAAGGATCCTAGATTATAGTTTAAAGTTTAATTTAAGACCGTTCCCAAAACTAACCAACGTATAGTTTTTCTAAATCACGAGTAACAGTTTTGTTTTTTTTCGAAAAATTTCCCATGTTATTTCTATGGGAAAAATTCCTGTTTTTCATCAAAAGGTGTGATTAATTTTATGGAAATGAAAACCACCCTTAGCAACTTTATTTTTTATACAACAATCTAATTTATGGACCTCTTTGAAATTTTAACCAATATTAAGGGCCCTAATTGTAGTTCTGTGTAATTATTTCAAAACAGTTAATACAATACAAAAAAAACTACATCCAAACAAAAAACCCTCCTTATACATTAAGAGCAGTATGAAGTCTTATCTAAGAGAGCTACCGCTCTCTCAGAATTTTAAATGTTACAGCTTTGAAAGTTCTGTTGTTTTTCAAGAACACGATTACTGTCTCCCTCAAAATTACGAAGCTTTAGCTATGAATTTAAAGTAATATAAGACTAAAATATCTCAACTTCAAGCGAGTGCCGGTGAATGTACGAAAATCAAAAACTTGAATATGACACTTATGAATGAGAACTTAGCATTAAGAGAGGAGAAGGCCAAGCTTGAAGACCAGCTGAACAGACTTAATGAGATCAAAGCTGAAAATGAATCATTGAAACAAGAATTTTTAAGTAGAAAACTGCTTATTTAAGTTGTAGGGCGAAAGTGAAAAATTTACAAAACTTAAATAAGGAATCGCATAGGTTTTCGTTAAAGAAAGCTTCTATCTCTGACTCAATGATGCAGTTTTATACTGGATATGATAATATTAATGATTTTGATGATTTATATGAGTTCATTGAACCCGATTTAAATACCTTAAAACTCTACAATGGAGTTAAAAGCCTTCAAACGTAAATACGACAGGAACGAGCATAATATTATGGGTCGTCCTTTGCAGTTATCCTTAAAATATCAGCCGTTTTTGGTACTTTTTCGATTTAAGGTTGGTTTTCTTGAAGAAGATTTTGCTTATAGGCTTGGCGTTTCTTCTTCAACTGTTTCGAATTTATGTGTAACGTTGTTCGACGTAATAGAGAAAAGACTAACTAAACTAAGGATCTGGCATTCAAGAAAAGTCGTTGATGAGCACATGTCTGAAGAATTTAAAGTTAAATTTAGTAACACGCGGATTATTGTTGATGCCACGGAGCTTTTCATTCAGAAGCCCGATGATTTCAAGACCCAGAGCGACACTTGGTCTTCATACAAGAAGCACAATACGGCCAAGGGCTTAATTGGATGTACTCCAAACGGTTTCATAAGCTTCGTTTCGGATTTACTGCCAGGACGCATGTACGACAGAGAACTGACTTAATACAGTGGCTTATTAGGACATATAGAAGCTGGAGATTCGGTTATGGCCGATAGAGGCTTTTTAATAGAAGACTACTTAAATGAAAAAGGTGCTGCGTTAAATATGCTACCATTTTTAGGGAACAAAGCACAGCTCAATTAAGTGGAAGCGGAAGTGGAAGAGGTACGAGGGATGTGTGGGATCTATTTGAATCTATGGACAGGACACCATGAAGAAAAAAACGTAAGTAAATGTGGTTAAATTATGTCCAATTCAAGAAGGGGCTTAGTTTGTTTTCTCCTTAAAACCAATATGAGGATAATGATATGATCCACTCTTGTATAAATAATATCTGAAACTGTTAATAATTTCAGCACAATAAGCAATATGACTTTTGGGGTCAAAAATGCCGCTTCAACCAGCACGGAGACAAGACCTAAGCTTATCCTCATTGAACAACCCATGCCTTCTACATCTTATGTTGTTGAAAGGAACATTAGGAACCAAATCATGGATGACTTTTCGGAATTATCCGAAGATGTAAATACCAAATCCAACTCTAGCAGCGCTTCAAAACGTAGTTCTGAAGGTGGAAATACGAATGTATTAGGGTCAGATATTCAACAACATGAGAGGCTGGACTCCACTTTTGGGAAAAAAGTAAAGTGCAAATAAGACTCATATGAGCAGACTTTATTGAAGATATGGAAGGAAAATTGCAACAAAATCAACCAAGGTTGTGAAAAGGCTCCAGCGCCAGCAGCCCCTAAAACATACAGCGCCAATGAAATGTTTTTGTTAAGTTTAGCAAAAGATCTGGATTCATTAAAACCTTGTAACCAAAGGAAAGTGAAACAGCTGTTTTTGTCAACTATGGATGACCAAATATCAGAGGAAGAACAAACAGGTGTTCAAGACTAATGTGTTTGGATTAACATAATTATTTTCCTTATTTTGCAATAAATTAATTCCCTAAATGCCACATTGAGTATATATTCATTATCAATAATATTTAACATTTTGTCAAATGTATAATCTTTATTGTCTCAAATATTTAAAGCTTGAAACATTTCAATTTCGCTTCTGCCAAGGTAGCTTTTGAGATCCTAAGAAATAATCTCGATATTTATCTCGTTCAATGCCATTATTCCTCTTATGAGTTGTAGTTCCCTGCCGTTGTAATCTAACCATAGTATTATTCGGATATTTCTCAATTCTGCAAATTACCTTCTTCATCAGTATAGGACGACAAATTTTGAGGACAATAGATCCTTATATTGGCTTCCTCATCTTTTGTCAATACATAATTGTGAAGGCAAACCACTGCTTCAGCGTTTTTGGGTTCTAGAGTCATAGGGCTTCTTAAAACTCGAAAACGTACACTTGATATACTTAACGCGTTTTCAATGCATCTTCTTGCCCGAGAAAGTCGATAGTTAAATAAATCTTCATTTTCAGGCAAAAATCGTAGGGAATATGGACGCATCAAATGTTTCTGTAGTGGAAAGGCTTCATCGCCCGCAAAACAAAATGTTAGCTCATCATCATAAGCCTCGATGATTCGAGGGTCAGGGAAATAGTCATCATCTTCTATGACCTTGCCCAAATCAGATGCAGCCAAACTCCTTCATCGCTAATTCGTCCAAATTTCTCAATGGAAACAAAGTTAAAGTTGTAAAACGCATTACTCGAAGCCAACAAAACAATACTATGATGGCTTTTGTAATTAAAATATTGTGATCCAGAGTTTGGATCATTCATACTTTGAAAAGAAAATGTAAGTAGCTGGTGTTATTTTTAAAGTAAGTAATGCAAACTCTAAATATTTACAGGTGCTTTAACAAGAACATACTTTTGGAACTTTTTAACCGTAACGTCTCTAACAAATCATCTCAAAAAATTATTACACTCTCCCAAATTCTTGTAATTTCGTAGGTTTTCTTTCGTAAACGGAAATATTCCATTGATAAGGTAATTATAAATACCCCCATACCTAACTTTCTGTAGAAGAATCAGGAATTGGAAATCTGTGTCTGGTCTAACTTGTAGAAAATCCTTTGGCTTCAGCGAATACGGGTCAATAAAACCTTTTCTATATAACGATTTTTGAAGTGTAATTCCAGACCATGTGAATAATCCCAATAAACTGTATAACTACTCGTTATGTTAGCCATAGGTAATTAACTTGAATTTACAGGCAACTTTGCCTTCAAAATGGCGGATCAAAAACATTTACTTTGAAAATTCCCAAGCACCACATAATGTTTGAGTTAACATGTCAAAGGAATTATTGTATAAGTAGACGAAAAACGTCACTGATATTACTCTATGGGCCATATGGGCTTTCAGACCTGCACCAACAAATAAATAAAAATAAATATTAATGTGCTAAGTTCTCACGAAAACACGCCTAGATTCACTGCCTCCTATTCCTTCTACAGAATTTAGTAAATCACTCATATTTTTCAATTATTGAAGATTCCAACAATTTTATTCGACTAACAAAGGCTTCTGTATTTCAATTAATAAACCTGTACTTACGTTCCGAGACCGCATTGAGGCTTCTCATAGAAGTCCGCACTTCTCTCGAAACTTCGTGCTTTCACTTCAATTTAATTTTATAAACTTAACTTTTTCATTATATTATTACCTAATTTTAACCCAAGGAAGTTGCGACGGAACGTTGTCTGATTGTCCGAGAAGGTGATAAAGAATTTCGTCACAGCGCGCAATTTTTAGAACTTTGCTTTCGGTTTCATTTTGATGTTATGTTACTTTATTAACAAATGAATAACACACTACAACGAATTTCCTACACTTATAAATATTGAACGCTCTTTGTCCATTGAGAGAGTCAACAAAACGGTACATCTCACAGTTACTTACAATACAGTTAGAAGAAAATACAGAAGTTGGTATAATTTAAATAGTTATCCTAAGTTAAAGTTGCAGAAGTTGAGGTCGTGTTGAGACCATATCTTATTGGGTTCGGCCGGAGGGACCAATTCCTTCCTTAGGAGACGTGAAACCACGCCAAAGACATACATATTAAGCTTCTCAGAAAAGGTTAAGCTCTCGGCGTTGTTCTTCAACGGAATATATATAACCCCGTAGTTTCTGGCCGCTGGGAAGGTCCGAATCAACTTCGAAAGGTGGGCTTTTGTTGAAATCGACAACATTAACTCCGGGTACTCGTTCCCTCATGCAATCGACATCGGCCCCCTCTTTCTCGTAGGTGATCGAAATCCATTCGGTAAAGAAACCGAAACCAGCGCGATCCCGGTACGTTGCCAAATGACTCTCGCTGGTATTGAGGGCGCAATTACGGTCACCGACGTAGTCCAGGGCGGCCTTCAAGATCCCTCCACCAACACCTCGTCCACGGTACTCGGGTCGAACGACGTATAGACCCAGGAAGGCCAGATCTTCGTGAGAAGAAACGGCGGCGCAAGTACCAAGTATTTGACCTGTGTCAAAGCACGTAGACGAGTTGGTCCGATTACATATACAGCTGGTACATCCAACGTCACGAGACAACATTCAAAGTAGGAACTTGTCAATATTTATCACTGAACAACATCCAAGCGAGATTTGTCTTACAATTACCATCGTCAGTAGCGGCTACGAACATTCCGTTCGGATCAATTTGAAACCAAGTACTTAGACTATCACTACCCTGGTACATCCCAGTTCCTCTTATCTAACGAACAGTATGTTGCGGTACACTCATAATGGTAGCTAATTAACCCACACAATTACTTATCCGGCCCTTGGAGACTGAAATCCAAAAAGAAGCCTCACCTTACCTTATCGAGACTCTCGTCCCGACTAAACTAAAACCCCGGTTTGCATTTCCAAACCGTTCAAGCAATGATATATTTCCTACAAGTACAAGTACAAATTTTCCCCCTCTTTACAAGTACCAGTGGTTCAACATAACCTACGCAAAACGTACGAAAACTACTCTGATGGAACGAAAGACTACCGCGATTCCAAATGTGTTCTGAACCAACTTAATTGTCACACATAAAGTTGAACGGTTTGAGCGAGTACCGGCAGCTATGGTATCAACTAGTGATGCCACGAATATTCGGTTACTATTCGGTATTCGGCCTATTCGGCCATTTTTTTCGTATTCGGTATTCGACAAAAATATTAGTCATCAGTAAAATCTACCCATTCTTTATATCAATTTGGTGGAAGTTCTTATTTAACGCGAGCGACGCCGCGGGTAACAGCTAGTTGTCTATATGAATCACAATGATCGTATTGTGGAATTTCAACACCAATATCTAATTTAAATTCATAATCATAGTAAAACACACGGATTTTTTCAGAAGCTTGTTTTCAAATTTACCTAATGACAGTGTCACCCAAGAAACAATTTTACCCAAATCGAGGGACTAGTCCTTTAAAAGCGGCCGCATTCTACAGAAAAGTTAATCTCCTCCCCGTTCCCTACGCTCGCTGCTTGGGCCGTCAACCATAGACCTAAGGATCCTAATTGGTGACGGCCACCGATGACGCTCACATTCCTAAGGTCAGTGAATGGAGCTTGAGCTCGCATAAGCGTTACAATTCAGTTCAGTTCGCCTTTGAAGTGGAACTGAATTTCGGTGTAAGATCACAGTACATTGAAAATTTAGCGGTAGCTCGCTTAGATAAGATTTCATTCTGAATCTATTGAAGAAGGAATGTTTTTTGTTTGAAAGTAACTTTTCTTATTATGTTTTAAAAATATTCCACTGAACTAAAATTATAGCCCTCAATATGTGGTTACAATTTAAAAAATATCCTTGCAATAGTTTATTTTGTAAAACATAAATCTGATAAGCGTGGTTTTCATTTCCATAAATTTAATGACAGATTTGGTTGAAAGAAATGGAAAATGTCCATAGAAATAACGTGGAAAATTTACCCATTAGCATGGTCTATATGTTTGGTAGATTTTAAAACGGTCTTTAATGAAAGTTTCATATTTATTATTGGCATCTATTTGTTTTTTCATTTAGAAATTTTAAAAATGGTTTTTCATATTTTTAGTTACGTGCTCTGATTTACGTGGTTTACCCTGAAACTGAGACACTTACGACTTTTTAGCATGGCTTAAGTAGTGTAGAAAGCGACTAGTGGAATTATGTCGTTTTACCGCATATATAGTCAAATTGTTAGTGCAATTAACTAGCTATAAGGACATTTTAACTTTTGCCTGTCCAACTAATTTAGTTACGAAGTTCAGATTAAAGGTAATTAAAGTTTATTACCAATTAAAGATAATTATACTTGATTAGCAATGTCTCTGCCATCTGTTTTTGCTGAAGTCTATGGAATCATTTTTGTACAAGTCTTGCAGCGTGAAACATAATTTCTTGTTTTTGGAATGGGTATTGCCCAAAACTTACAGGCTTAACTGAGTACTTTCAGTCAGCTAGTGCTGTGGAATGTAGGATATAATCCCCAATCCCTTCACGTACGAGACAAAATCCCCTGGCCAATTTCCCCCGAATGGATGTCGAGGACAATCCTCCCAGCCCGAGGTCAAATTCTCCCCAGCCCCTGAAAATGTTCCTCCCAGCCCAAGAAAAAATACCCCCAAAACTGTGATTGATTGGGAGGGAAATCTTTATTATATAGTATTTAAAAATGAAGAACAATATTATACGAAAAGGAGTAATGTAACTTCGGAAATAAATATAAACAGCAATTTTTTTGAAAAGGCATAGTATTATTTGGGAAGTCAATAAAGATTAATCAAAAGGTCTTGGATTTAACAAAGACCTAAAAAGTATCGGTAAGAAGAGAGTTAAGCAAATGACTGAAGGCCAGATTTTAAAAGTTTTTTTTAAATTAAGACTTACATGCTTAAGATGCTGTTCGGACAGTGGGACAAAGGACGATCTTCCTCGTAGAGCTTAACATGGCAGGTGGGTAAGAAAGGAGTGGGCGTCGGACAGCCCCTTGAAGAAACTAATGTTCCATCACCCTATTCCATTGAGTAAACTTAATTTACTGGTAGTCAATTTACTCCCTCTCAATAATTTGAAAAATTTACTTATCTCGGGTTTTCGAGCACGATTCCATTCCCCGTTTACATTTTATAACTGCATTTATCATTTTTAGGAGAGTACGTGTATGACATTTTGTCGTTAATAGGTTGCTAACATATCCCCGTTCATGGCCTGAACGATTTATAGTGAAACCTTTTTTTTTGGTGCAAATTTCAACAATGGCGGCAAATTCAAAAGGGACGTTATGATTTTTAGTTTTGGTTAAACTGAATATATGTAAGAGGGAAAGACACAGGAAAAATACTTTGCCTTCCATCTCGCTCGATGGAAAGATCATAAAAAGAGTAGAGACGTCGAGGGGTCAACCCCCCCCCGTATGTCCCGATACTGAGGATTGCCATCTCTCTTTTTTAAGTAGAAAGGGTCTATAGCAGCGGTACGACATACAACGGTCACACGGTTCTATGCCAGGCCCATGGCGTCTCTATCGTTTCTATGGTTCGCAAGCAGTAGGGGGGTGCATACTATTCGAAATTTTTTTGATTTTCTTTGTTGTAAACTTGTAATTGTCAACTTAAGGGCGCTAAGGGTGTGAGAGTGTCAGCTGGACTCAGCGCGGTCGTAGCCTGAAAATTCTGACTTGGCTATTTTGCAATATAGCCTGCGTTCACCGAGTCGCGTGATCTAGGAGGCTGTGACTCGACTCTGCTACTTAGTCTGTATATCTTCAAAGGAATATGGGATTTATCAGGGATAGCCCTGGATTTATATACTTGTCGCTGCGAATCTTCCTATATAAATGTAGTATTTCTAGTAGCCGCAGGGACTTCTGGTAGCACTCTGTATACATTTGGTAGAATACTTTTATAGAAATTGAAATGGTAGAAAATATTTATAAAATAAAATTTTGTCGAATTATTTCGTAGTTGTCCTATTTCAAGCCGAGAAATGTTCTCAAAAACAATTACTATTTGGTGACGAATACCTTAAAAAGTACTATTCACACGGAATTTTGGAGCAGCTTAACGCGTAATTGAGTGGGCTATTGCCTTGGTGACGAGGCCAGCGAAAGAAGGCATGAGAGTGGCACAAGGCGTACTACTAGCCAGGACGATGTATGCAACTACGCGTCCTCGTTGCTCGTATCAGGCATAGCAGAGGCTCAAGCAGACTACGACTAAATCGTTTTGTCATTGTTATGTGTCGTGTAGTAATTATATGCAGGGCGCCATCTCTTGCAGTGGAATTTTTAATAGGAAAAATAGGATTCGCTAGGCGAAATTATAGGATTTTATAGGACCAGATTCATGAAATTATAGGATAATATAGGACTCTTAAATGACTAGTATATAACCAGAACCGACCAATTTTAGTGAAATACTGCTTTATTTTTCAATTAAAATAGTATACAATGCCTTTGCACTGCTAAAAAAAATATCACCAACTATATCACATAGTATAAAGACTAGTTTTAGGAACGTTTTGGTTTTTTGGAAAAAAAACTCATCCATTAACAAAACTTTTTCTTTTACCATTATATTTCTTTCAGCGTCTAATCCTTTTTTTAAATTGGTCACCGCATAACTCTATCATTAACTGCACAACTGCAACACCCGTTAAATCCTAGTTTTTCAGAGATTATTTTAACTTGGCATTTGCTTCTTCAAGAAGGCTTCCTGCAACAGCTTCAGCTTTCTCCCTTTCAGTTTTTAAATTATCAACTTTTTTAAATAAATCGGCTATTTCGTCTTTCCATTTACGCATATTTTCCTCTTTCATTAGTTTCCGTGCTTGAAGTTCTTTTTGCGAATTATCTTGTCTTTTTCTCTCTAATTCCTCTTCTTTTTGCTTCTCCAATCTTACGATGTACGAAGAATGAGCTTCCTTCGCCATAGAAAGTAATTTTTGGGAAATGGGAAATAAATGAAGGACACGTTCATAGCCCTTAACAGCGTCCTTCACAGACATTATCGCGTTTAAAGTAGGTAGTGACATATTGGTTCTATCTGTTGTCACTACTTTTGATGACTTAAAGCCTAATTCCATTTTGTCCATAGGTGCCAAATTGGAATTTTCTTTCAGATTAATTTTGTGAAGATGGAATTTATTTGCTTCCAAAACATCAGGTTTCAATATCTTGGCAAGAATTACTATCACTAAATCTCTAATTTTCTCATACAATAAATGTATCATTGGATCTTCTTTCTGGAAAAACTTCATGCAGCGGGAAAACGCTTGACAAGCACTAGGTTCCATGATGATTTCCGCTACAATCGTTGGTTTGCGCAAAATTCTGCATATTTCGGCGTAATTTTTGTTGCTTTCCAACTTTTGCTTAGCTAAAACCTTCAGAAAATATTCATTGAGAGCTTCTATTTGCTGTAATAAACGTTGTGACGCAGGCTCGAGAGTGAGCCATCTAGTTTCAAAATGTTTAATAAACTTGTTGAGGGGAACCCTTTCTGAACTTGCACGGTCTTATATTCATCTTCTCGCGCCGAAGACCTCTTGAAAAAATAAAAAACCAGGATGGCTAGCTCCGAAACATAAGATCCGTAACTGTCCAAGCCTTTTATCAGAGCGTTATGCATTGTATGGAGATTACAGCTACCAATATCCAGGAGACTGCAACCATTCTGACGAGATTCCACCACTTCTCTTAACTAATCGCCAAACCGTCTTATTAGCATTAGGCCCGTCGCTTCCCAATGATAAAATTTTATTAATAGGCAAATTGTTGGTTTCAATACTGTTTAAAATATTTTTGGATAAATCTGCGCCCTTAGCGAGACCCATAAAGAAAGTCTGTAAATGACGAACTACAATTTCATTTCTTTTTCCAGACCAAAATCTTATCTTCAACATTAATTCCTTCTTGTTTTGATTGTTAGAGGTTTCGTCGTATTGTATACTAAAGAATGGACTTGACGAATTCATTAAATCTTGTAACATTTTCTGGTGGAAATGAGGCCCCAATGCTTCAGTAATTAAATAGGACATTTTAGTGTGACTTAAGGCCCGTTCACATTACCCAACTTTAGTCAGCTGACAAAGCCGATCTGACAAGTCAGGCCAGATTGTCAGGCAATATGAACGTTTCACCCAACCGTACTATTGTCAGGTTCAAGCTCGGATTTTAATCGGGTAGGTAGGCGATTGGAGTCGGGCCGACTAAAGTCAGAGAGGGAGCAAACCAATCACAATAAGCCTTGGCTATTACGTCATGGGACACGTGCTGGTTTTCTTTCAGCTCCAGAGAGAGAACCGAGAGTATCGGCCATTATTTAATTGTCGATGAAAGCCTGAAAAATGATTTCGGGCCTTGGCCATTTTTTAACATGGGTTAATTTACGTTTTGATGGTTGTTCCTCATTGAATATTATCAGAAGTAATATAGTAGGGAAGTTTCCTATATTACTTCTGATATTATTGACCTTTATTATGTTCTGAACTGCAGAAATTTAGGAATAGCTTTGATGATCGTAAAGTTGTAGAATTTATTCGAGAATATGAGTTCATTTATAATCCAAAACAAATCACTCCTATTATTATGTACCGCTTTGTACGTCCTCTTGTGTTTCAAAGGTAGTCGGCCCGACTGGTTGGGTGGTGTGAACGAGTGACCTGACTTGACTAATTTGGGTGACAAGTCGGCCTGACAAGTCTATGATTTGTCAGCTGACTAAAGTTGGGTAATGTGAACGGGCCTTTATATGAAAATCTTTCGAAATTGATCCTGGAAACAAGGCACGAAACGTATTTTCTATTCCATCGCAAGAAGCAAAAGACCAATTTTAAGACACCACTTTTAAAGCCCATAAAATCTCAGCTTTCACAAGTTCATCTTTACGGCAAATCAAATTAAATGAATACAACGTTTTGCTTCCTTGTGTGCCATTGTTGTCTTTCGTAGGCTTCAATTCAGTTTGTTTTCCAAGAACTTTAAGCCTTTCAAGATGTTTTTTCCCATAAGAATGCTATAAAACTTGCTTTAACCCTTGGTTTGACACGGAGAAATCCGTATTACATAGTTTACAAAAAACACAAAAATCCGAAGCCTTGCTTTGACAGCACCATTCACTGATGATTATTCCATTACTTTCGGTTCTCTCCAGCCACGAAGAATTAAATTTATTTTTATTTTTTGGAATTATTAGTTCTAAGCCTTGGACACAATTAGATAGAGTTTCTTCTGTCCCTGTGCTTGTGTTGTCTTCACTGATGGATATAATTACGACAGTGGCCTTTAGGAATGAAAATAACATTTTTGTTTTCAATGAAATTAAATATTAATTACTTTAACTTATCTTACCTGCTACACCGAAACGACTAAACGTGGTCTGACCGTCTGACGCCGCGCTTACGGAGTCCGGACAGCCTATCAGTTTCCCGCTTTTTTTCGCTGAGGAGCGGAGTCTGCTCAGCAGACGACCCAAAAACCAGGAGCATTACCATTTCCATGGAGTAGTTTTTTTGGAGTATAAATGAAATTTTCCTAAAACCCCATTACATGGCACCTAAAACTCATCTAATAGTGCTCGTTGGTGGTAAATTCGAAAGCCATAACAAAAATGACGTGCATAAACTTTCTAAATCGAGAGATATTACAATGGATGAATTTGTCTGTATGTTGTATTTTGTTGAAATGACTCAAATGCCATTTTATTACGCTGTACAAAAATATTTACTTAAGGGATTACAATTAATTACTTCAAAATTCTCAAAATGTGGGCCTTTATAGGACGATTTGTGAAATTATAGGATAAAATAGGACACTTTTCAAAATATAGGATTTAATAGGAATTGTAATACCATCACGAAATCCCCTAAAAATGATAAATGTAGTTAGAAAATGTAAACGGGGAATGGAATCGTGCTCGAAAACCCGAGATAAGTAAATTTTTCAAATAATTGAGAGGAAATAAATTGACTACCAGTAAATTAAGTTTATTCAATGGAATAGGGTGATGAACATTATTTTCTTGAAGGGACTGTCCGACGCCCTCTCCTTTCTTACCCACCTGCCATGTTAAGCTCTACGAGGAAGATCGTCCTTTGTCCCACTGTCCGAACAGCATCTTAAGCATGTAAGTCTTAATTTAAAAAAAAAACTTTTAATATCTGGGCCTTCACTCACTTGCTTAACTCTCTTCTCATCGATACTTTTTAGGTCTTTGTTAAATCCAAGACGTTTTGATTAATATCTGTGATTTCGGCCTTAATTTTTATTAATTTTGTGTAGACACGTTGGTGATTTTATATTGATTATTTCAACGCTTATTTCTGCATGCCGTAGAATAGGGAGCTAACAGTTCTGACCCTGAAACGTCACACCCTTCTATCTCTTACTGGAGTTTCATCCCCCCTAACGGTTGGAAACAGTATTCTACGCGCAAAAATGCCAACCAGATAGGGGCTGCGTGACATCGGACTATCTCTTCCCCCTTTCCAGTTGTTAGCTCCCTATAGGAAGTAGTTCATCATTCATTAGAAAATTGTTGAGAGGCCGGAGCTATGGGAACGTCACATCAATATTTTTAGTCTTAAATTGTATGACCTGAGCTGACAAAGATTGTAGTATGACTCTATAGAGACCTTTCAGATGACTAGTAGTACGTCACACCCTCCCAAGTCTTACCGCGGTTCTGGTAGCCATATTGGGTGGTCTCAGCTTCATCCCAGCTTTAAACCCACCAATATGGCAGCGTAAATTACGTCACGAGACTCGGCTCCTGCTCCAACTGAAAGCTCTCTATTTCAGGTGGACCAAGACCAGATGCTCTATTACAAATTTTGGAGCCCCATTTCCAATGTCATTGTTTTACCAAGATCTTATTCAAAATGGATAATTTCTTTTAACCTTGACAGGAAACGAAACATATAGAATATCCCATCTTTTGTGGCGCTCTAACTTTAACCTAGTTTAAAGTACTAAGATTGTACTTTTTTGTCGAAAATGGCATTAAATTAGTAAACTAGCAATACTTTAGCAATATATTGGGGTAAAAACAAATCCAATTTTGTAATATTTTGGGAAAGATGTCAATTCGATAATAATAAGAAATACAATAACAGGCACACATTCAGTCATTCAGTTTAATGTTATTAGCTCCGCCCTTAAGTACGATCTAATTAGATTCAGCCTTTGGGAAATTGAAGTTGGTGTTTAAATGATTTGCCAGAATGCTAGGAGGTCAGGCAATGGAAGTATGCTTTGATTTATCATTAAATATAGGAAATAACAGGATTAAATTATTATTTACTTGTGCTCATGAAATTAATGGTAATTTTATGCGCTGTAAACTATTTTACCTTTAATAAATGATGTTAAATGACAGTTACGGTAATTTATTGATGACAAAATTAAGGGTTAATAGTAAAATACAAATAGGAATGTAATGGCTGTTTAATAATTACTTTCAAATCATTGAAGTACTAAATTGCATTAAAAATGTTTTTGTTTGACTATTTTCAAGTTTTTAAACACGCATGATTATGATATTGGAAGGCGAAAAAGATTTATTTAAATAAACATTTGGTTTGATACTTGCCACGTTTATTTACAGCATGTAATTTGGGCTTAATTTCCCTAGTTGTTATTTAATAATGGTATTCATTATAAATTTATTCCAGTCAATAAATATTTTGCTTTTTACGTTTAAAGCTAATAGTTGCGTATTTTTTAAAGGGTTTCATTCATAACTTTATAAGGAAAATTATTTTGGACACCAGAAAGGCTTTTGAGGATAATTAGTGATTGCGTCCTAACTGGCAAAAAATAGACCTTAACAGGGAAAAGCTAAGAGTAACTATAATTAATTTTAACTGAATCTAAAATGTAAGTTTCACTATGAATACATGAGAGGGATTAAAAAAATATTCAAAGACAGTCATACGTGAAGGTTGGACTTAAAAAGTGTGAAAAGTTCAACACAAACGTTAGAGCACCAATAATCATTTTGTTAATCTCTCAAGTGAATAATTCAATGGTGAAAAAATATTTATACACATTTAATCCTAGGACTGTAAAATTGAGAATATATAATTGCCAGAAAAATAGTAAGCATGTGTTTTAATGTAAAATTATTTTAGGTATAAAAAAAGGAAGGGGGAGTTTGTTAAAATACTGCTAATATACTTGAAGATGCTTTTTAAAAAGGGTAGTGATTTGTTGGTGTAGAATCTGCAGTTTAGCTCAGAGAGTTAATGAAGCGCCTTGTATTTCATTAGTGAAATCTTCAATCCAGTTGATTAATTTTCTTTTCTATATTTAATACTATTGAACTAAGTTGGTTAATGTCATTAATTGGTAGCTTTTTTTACTGGTTCCATCGCGCTTGGTTTTGTTTTGTTAATGTATCGTAGAATCTGCAATTTAGTTCAGAGAGTTAATGATGTGCCTTGTGTTTGGTAGCGACATCTCCAGTTCATTTTATTTTTTTTTATATTTATTACGTTTGAACTCAGATAGGATTACTGCTTAACGTCATTAATTGGCAGCTTTATTTTACTAATTCCATCGAGCTTGTTTTGTTTGGCAAACGTCCGTAAAATAACGTTCATAAGTCGTTTCGATGGAGATTTAAATTGAAGTCCAAGGTGATTATGCTGTTAATCACAGTTGGGTTTTTTAGAGTTACGAGTGAAGTACTTGAGGTTTAATCGGGTGGTGAAGGAGAGGGGATTTGGGGTATTTCACCACTCGCGGACACGGAATAGTCAGTTCCTGTAGGGTAGGTATGCTGACAAGTCCCTTATTCACTCAAAACTTTGTCGCCCAGAAGCTTGGCTTACAGGAGTGCGCCCTAACTTCCAACATGGTAAAGTACATAATTTTAGTAACAAACCATTGCTGTTCTAAATTTTAATAACGTTGAAGCAACTTTTGTTCAAAAAAGTTTTTTTAGCGAATTCATATCTGTTAGGAACTTCTATGAACTTGAAGGCAAGGCTTGCCAAGCCTTTATATAATTATGCAGGGAAACCAAATAATTGACATGTATTGTTTGGCCTTGGTACAGCTTGACGTTCTATAGACACTCGCTCAACCAATACGAAGGTTATTTCTTTGATATCTTTGCTTTTTTTAATCCAAAGTCGCTCTCATTCTTTGAACACTCCAGTCTAAAGTGTCTGTTGTTTCGGCATAGAAGTTGAATATTTATATTTCTTGATCTGTCTATCGAAGTCTTGTGGTGTTGTTTTTTATAATGATGATGATCATATTTTTTAGCTGTGTAGTTTTAACCTTTTATTATACTGGTAAAGGCTATGATGAATTATCTTTCTGTTGAAGCTTAGCAGCTGGCACGTGTTGATACATTACGCTTGTAGTTGTACGAAAATAGTCTTTAAATTGCATGTTTCAAAGTTGAAAATATGCACTGCTTGTAGCATTTATGTCGAAATAATTTTGTTCTTCGTTATATTAGTTATGTAAAGGGGCGGGGGGCAGGAGGCGAAAGAAAACTTTACCATTTACTGGCTATTATATGTTCATTTAAATATGATATTTTGAGGGTCAATTTTTTTAAAATTTGTCAGGCAACTCTTAGCTTTAAGTTTGGAAACAGTGCTGCTAGAACATGACAATTATTGTTTTGCGCGTGGGTTACCAAAGGGACAATGAAAAGGTTATAAAATTTTGAAGAAAAAAAATTATTCCAAAAGGCTTTGCAAATTCTACCCCTGTTGGTTTTAATCAGTGCCACCCGTCACTCAGACTACTCCAGCTGGTGAGAAACACATAGAGAATATGCAAAACTTCCTGGAATATTAATTGAAAAAAAAATGTTTTAGTTATTTTATTTACACGGGTAATGTAATATATATATATATTTTGGTAACCGCAATTGGGGAAATAATTCTCAAACTTTATAAAAACAAATTATCCAACAATAGTAAGACATTAGTTAGTGGGACAAATTAATAAGTTCATATGGCTATTAAATACTTTAAAATAAATTTTTGTAAGTGGTATTAGATTGGGTCGGGTACACATTATTGATAAGTTATACAAAGAAAAGGTTATATTAATAAATAATATTTAAACACAAAATCTTCGCTACATGGGTTGAAATTAAAACATTATAATATTAGATTAAATTAATTTAGTTTATAAAATCTCGTGGACTTTTTTGAACGGTTTGAAATTGTTAATGTAAAAAAAAATTATAAGCGTCTTGATGTAAAAAAAAATTATAGCGCGCTTAAAAGAGAAAAATGGTAGTTGCGAAACTGTTATTTAGAGAACTCTTCGAATATATTAATTTTAATCACAGTATTTATTTAAAATTTGGGTACGAGTGTCTAAATCTCAGTTCCAAAAATCTGTTCAATGTTAACTAATAATATGAGTTTGTCTCAATAGTAACACCAGCTTATTAAAGAATTATATTTAATCAAATAGCATTACCAACAGAGGCTACGATTTTAAATTGTTTTTAAATAAAATACCATTGGGGCAAGACAAAACCCTTCACTAGAAAATTTAAAAATTAATTCAAGAATCATCGCCTTTTTTCGTAACAATAGCATGGCCCTACAATCCTCCTTCCTCTCCCATTCACGGTTATTATAGTCTGGGCAACATCAAAATTTATCTAGAACCATTGTAAACCTTTAACTTGCTCGAGAATTAACAATTTTACCCAATCATAAATTACTTTAAAGGGAATATGAAACTATTAGTATATCTTTGACAGATATGATGCTCCTTTCTGGTACGAATATTTTAATTTTAAGCTTTACCCGGGGTAAATTTGATATAGATTCTTCAAGCACGTTAGATCCTTTAATGTGTCTGGAGTATCAACGCCATTACAAAAAAACAGACCCAACTCTAATCGCTGACGTTAATAAGCGCGTCTTTGTGTTGGAAGCAATAAGTTTTCGTGCAGAAATACGAGTTTATTATTACTCGTACTATTACCATTATAACACTGTCAACCAATAATGCTACAGATTAGTCTTTTAAATTTTAATAGCCTGCGCTGAATCACGCGGGCTTCGGTGGTGTATATCTAAAGCGAGACAATCAGTTTGAACCTTTTTGCATCGAAATGGTCTATGAGACAGGTGCTATAGACAATCCCCTCTCTCTGCGAGATAAGATGAAGGAATTACACCATCCGTTAAGGAATTTTTGGACTAGTTATTAAGGATCCTATTATTCTTTAGAAAATAATTCACTGCTTAAATCTTTGGAATTCCCCCTTGTCAAGATTTAAATATTTTTTTGTATGGGCCTAAAATTTATTATATTATACTTGTTAACTAACCACATTAGCAATTAGCATTATTTAATCCTGTTTCAGTCAGATGACCCAAATCAACTAATTGTTGTTCAATAAACTGTAGTCAAAGTTCGATTGTTTGAAAATACATTTTAATGAAATTATAATAGACTTTTGAGCAAACTGATCAGTTGACAAATAACTTAGAATGAAAAATCATTAATATTTTTAAATCGTGTTCAATTGACAAAAAAAAAGAATAATTAACAAAAACTTATTTCCTGTTTCTGACCTTTTAAATACCTAAGTTTTTCCTCACAAAAAATTTTAGTCCATAAAACTTGGATGACTTTCATCCACATTGTGTTCAAACAATCATCAGGTTTCCAATTAATGCTTGGACTTATATTAAATGTTATACTCTTAATTTGGTCATCTGACACCAGCGAGTTGCACTGATTCAACATTGTGTCAGGAGTATTTGAGTCACCGAACCAGATAATTGCTCAAACGTCAAATCGTAAAGACTACTATGATCGACTTGTTCAATTAGTTGTAGTTGGTGGTGTAAAACACCACAATCACCGGGGGATTCCTGCTTTGCGCTTGAAGCGAAAGGAGGTATTGCGCTGTTATCTTGCATAACAGCAAGAGCTCCATCATATCCATGGAAATTGTTAATCATTTCCAGGGGAGCTCTGTCAAAGTCACGAGAAGCAACTCTATCCAAGTCAGGAGAAGAAGCAAAAGATTTGAGTTGTTCCGATAAGAAATCCCTCATCAACTTTGATCTACAAGAAAATACCCCTATCTTGTTTTTCATATTAAAAATGTTACAAGTTCGCTTACTTTGACTTGAACCGATTCATAATTAACCAGATGTTTTAATTGTTTATTACTTCTTGAAACTGTAAGAAACTAAATTTGCAAAGAAATTTTTTTATTGAAAATCTGATAAATTAAAATTAAACACTAAAAGCCAAAGTTACTTTTTGCACAAGGCTGAAATTTTTATTTTCTACAAACCACAATGAAAAAAATCCTAATTTTAAATTATATGTATTTAAATAAATATTTTTCAATAAACTAATATCTAAATTTGGATACAAATTACTTAAGAATTAAGATTCGCGTAATGTTGGACAACAACTTACCAAGCATTAGTTTTGGTCGGATGTATATGCACGAACAGGGTTGTTCCTTCGACTTTTGGAAAGGTAGTATGTTGCACGGTAAGTATCAAGTACCACCCTGCGCCACGCTCCTCGAAGAAATGAATGACATGACGAAGAACTGAAAAATACATATCGATATCTGAGAATCTGAGTAACGTGGAGAAGCGAGGGCCACAAGAATCGGGGAATGGAGAAAGGAGATTTTGCCTGCGTGCTCTACCAAGCAGGGCCATTGTAGATGTGATAAGACACATAAACTAGAAAAAGCATTACAGTTCTTGTGCTTTAGGAAAATTTTAATTTTGTCTTTAATAAATTAAAATATATAATTGGCGAATGAATGAAATTAAAAGATATAAAATGGAATGTTTTAAATTTAAATCGAAGAGTGCGTTGAAGATAAATGATTCCATATTTTAATAACTAATTACACTCAAAGCTATGAGCTGCTGCTAATGTTTTTTTTTAGGTTTCAATGGAAATTGGGTCAGTGTGCCGCGGCAAGGATGCGAATTATCAGGTTTCAGTATGTGAATAATCAGGGAAGGAAATGAGGTTTATTCGGGAGGTGACGGAAGGGGTCTTGGGGTCACGTCACCTCCGACGGACACGGGGCAGTCGGCACCTATAGGGTAGGAGCGCCGACATGTGTCTTATTCCCTCAAACTTTGCCGCCCAGAAGTGCTGCTAATGTTCCTAATTCTAGTTTAATTCTAATTAAACTACTTAGTAACTTAAAATTGGACTTACCCTTTCGGAACCTCAAAAAACCAATGAAAGTATTTCTTTCATCTATAATTGCTTAAATTTTAATTATTAAGGCCGCATAATACCATACCAATCCCTATTGTATTTATACTAATTCGTAACTTAAAACCGGAATTCTACTCTTAGGAAACCTGAAAACCATAAAAACATTCTCATACAACTTTATTCAATTTATTTTTAATAATTAAGGTCTTTTCACTACACCAATCGCCAAACAAAGCACTATTAAATTAATTATTAAGTTATATATAAATTTCGCGTAACACGACGTTTGACATTATCAAAAATTTTAGACAGTTATCGAGACTAAAAGTATTCAATTTTAACACAATTATCTTTAATTCCATGCAACTGTTACACAGAAGCAGTGGTTAACTTTAAGCCAGGTCAGAAAGGCTAAAAAAGGGCTTGACTTAGAACGACAGTGGGAACATCACTGGTATCCGTATCAGAGTAGATCGGGAACCAAGCGACGAGAACAATAAGTGCAAATTTTTAGTCGAGAAAATGAGCGTTAAGCTCTCGTTAATGACTAGTTTATACTTGAAATGAACGCAATTTCCGGTAATCTTGGCATACGGCATTACTATACTCAAAAGCCAGGGAATGAGTTTAAAATGCGCAATTATGGATTTGGGATCAAATTTATTTGGAACTGGCGTGGCGTACGTTACTCTATCGCGAGTGAATTCCTTGGCCGGTCTCCATCTCTTGCGATTAGACCCGAATAAAATTATGTCAGATGGACGAGCCATCGTGGAGTATAACAGGCTGCGTCAAAAACACAGACGTGATCTGACACTTATAGAAATTAATCAAAAATGTCTTGATTAGAATCAAGACCTAAAAACTAACGATAAGACTGAGGTTATCACTTGTCTGAAGGATCAGATATTAATTTTTCTTTTTAATTGAAACTTAAATGCATGCTTAAGAAATAACAACGTTCCATTACCGTTTTCCGTTGAAATAAATTATTTTACTGGTAACCAATTTCAAAAATTTACTTATCTCAGCTTTTCGACCACAATTCCATTCCCCGAAAACATTTTATCATTACATTAATTACTTTTGGGAGAGTTCGTGTATGGTTTTGCGTTTTAAAAGGTTCCTTTAGACGTTACATCCTCATTCGTGACCGGCACGCTAGTGGAACATTTTAATTATTCTAAAACCAATGGCGCCAAATTCAATAGGGACAATAATATCAAGTGTACTTTAGTCAACCGTCGTATTGTTCTTTCTCATAGTACAGGGCATGATCAGTGTTACTGCCCAATTTCTCTCTCTATTTTCTAACAATGGTTAGAGAATATTTGATATGTCACGGCACAACGTTATATACATTTGTAAATTCTAAGTAGCACAAAAGGAAAATGAATCCATTTTTTTTATATTTTGGTTTGAAATAAATAAACTCATGATAGTAGTTATAACGAACAGAAAGTCAAGGGAATGGCACCGGTAATGAGCAGCAAAAAGAGAGGAAAGTTTGCTTCAAGTTAGCAGAGGGGCATGGTAGTGAAAATAGTAATCTAGAATTTTGTTCGTTCAAACCTTAATATATCATGAAAAATTCAAGTGAGGAGGCGGCACTACCTAGAAAGATTGAGTTTGGCAGATAACAGCGAAAAAATTATATTCTACACACACTGGGACTATGGGAGAGTTTCAGGGCCGCAGGTCGCACATGATGA
Organism: Phalangium opilio; assembly: GCF_054372755.1. Taxonomy (NCBI): domain Eukaryota; kingdom Metazoa; phylum Arthropoda; class Arachnida; order Opiliones; family Phalangiidae; genus Phalangium; species Phalangium opilio. The sequence continues at coordinate 57,614 of NW_028324219.1, forward strand.
AATTTCAACTCCAGTTTACATCAATTCTCCCTGGTCGTACTAGTAGCAGGTTAAGCTATAGTTTGCACAGGTCCTGTTAGTCTCGAAAGGGTTATATAGTCCTTGTAACTTTTAAAAGGTTGTTGTCATGGCTAAACAGACCGCTATTACAGTTTTTTATTGTTTTATAGGTTATTTTGACACGTTATCTCCCAAAAGTAATTAATGTAATGATAAAATGTTTTCGGGGAATGGAATTGTGGTCGAAAAGCCGAGATAAGTAAATTTTTGAAATTGATTATTAGTAAAATAATTTATTTCAACGGAAAACGGTAATGGAACGTTGTTTTTTCTTAAGCATGCATTTAAGTTTAAATTAAAATGAAAAACTAATATCTGACCTTCAGACAAGTGATAACCTCAGTCTTATCGTTAGTTTTTAGGTCTTGATTCTAATCAAGACATTTTTATTAATATCTGTTCCTTCAGTCTTCATTTTAATTAAGAATGTTAAGAAACTGTTTTTCATTTTCAAAATCTGCACTAAGCAGAAACATTTATAAAGGGGACCATAACTTTAGCTCAATCAGACATTTATTTATAATGAAACTTCAAAAAAAAACGTAAATCAATAAAAGTTTGTATTCTTATTGTAATTAACATAATACAATTTTTTACAATCATTTATTGAAACGCGAGGCGCCCCCCTAAAAATTCCAGAAGTAGGACCAAATTGACAATTTTACAAAATTTTTAAAAATGCTGATTTATTTCCGTTTAACATTTAGCTCAAAATTTTCATAAGCCCAATATGAAATTCGGATATCCTTAAAACTTCATAAAGACGATCCGAGATTGTCAACTTCAAACTTTTTTGTAGCATAAACAAACGTCTGTTTGATATTAAGCTTAAAACCTTAGACAAAATATAGTCAGTTCACAAAGATGATCCCAGATTGTTAATACGCCTAAAAAGTGCCATCTTCAATATATGTAGCCGAGGAAAAGAGACAAGATCGAGTGGGCTATGCTAGTGGTTGGAAGTCTCGGGGGTTGGGACAGGAATAAGGGAGTTGAGATGGATTGGAAATGATGATGGGCGACCTGCGGCACCGTATCTCTCCAAATGTACCTCGCGCACGCCCCTACCCTTCGGTAGGCGATTGCTAAGTGCTGCCGCGTAGCGCCATTTTATTTGTATGAGAACTAGCTTCTATTTTGAAGATAGAGGGAGCGCCCTTTACAATTTCGTCCAGTACGACCCTACCTAACCGCTGAGGATGCTGGGAGGACTATGGTGCCGTAAGTGGGGGTACACAGGCAACGGTGTAGGTATGGGGGTTTCCACTCCATTCCTCTCTCCTTCAAGGTTGGGACTCCAGGCATAGCCAACTCCATCACGCCCTCGACAACGCAAAGAAACTCGCGCCAGCGTGGGCAACAAGGCGGGGACACAGGGCAAATGACCTGTTTAAAAATTGCCTGGTCCAGTTCAAAAAAAGGAAATTCAAGGGTAATCAGACTGAACACATTAAAATTCTAATATTTAATTATCCACTTCTTTAGTTTAGCAGACGACGTGCTCTGGTCAATTGTCTCGGACCAGTTAATTTATTCCAATTCAGGAAAGTCGCTGGCCTAATGTCCAGTTTAAAAAATGCTTATTTGGTGACGGACCAGAAAACTCACGTAAACGCGACGCTAATGACGAAAACTACGTATTTTCCGATTGAGGAGAGGCGAAATAGCCCGGCCTCCTTTTACGTCCCCCCTTGTATTTTGAAAGTGGGACTGGGACTATGACGCGAATACTTAGGCATCTTATGCCTTCTCCCAAGTAAACTAGATGTCGCTTCTTGCTAAAACTTTATATAACTAAAACCATGAGTTTATAACATATATTCCATAACAAGGTTCATACAACTTTTGGAAAACAAATTTTCCTGAGATTTCCAGGCTTTTACCCATATACTTCCCTGAGTTTTCCAGGTTTTTCCCGTATATGGAGCAAATGTTAACGATGGAGGGAAGGGGCAAATAGGACTATAACATAATCAAAGGATATCTCTAATATAACATGAGTTACGAGCTTCCAAAATTTAGTGTAATGTTAATCCTATGGAGAAGGCAAAGTACCTACAAGCACCCGGGGAAAGTACCTACAAGCACTCACAAGCACCTACAAGCACACAAAAGTAGCCAGGGCAAGCACCCACAAGTACCCACAAGCACCCACAAGTACCCACAAGCAACCATAAGTACCCACAAGTACCCACAAGCACCCACAAGTACCTACAAGCACCCACAAGTACCCACAAGCACCCACAAGTACCCATAAGCACCCACAAGTAAATACAAGCACCCACAAGTAAATACAAGCACCCTTAAGTACTCACAAGTACTTACACGCACCTACAAGTACCCACAAGTACTTACACGCACCTTCAAGTACCCACAAGTACTTACACGCACCTTCAAGTACCCACAAGTACTTACACGCACCTACAAGTACCCACAAGTACTTACACGCACCTACAAGTACCCACAAGTACATACAAGCACCCATAAGTACCTACAAGCACCCACAAGCACCCACAAGTACTTACACGCACCTACAAGTACATACAAGCACCCACAAGTACCTACAAGTACCCACAAGTACCCAAAAGTACCTACAAGTACCCACAAGTTCCTACAAGTACCCTCAAGTAACTACAAGTACCCACAAGTACCTACAAGCACCCACAAGTACCTACAAGCACCCACAAGTACCAACAAGCGCCCACAAGTACCTACAAGCGCCCACAAGCACCCACAAGTACCCACAAGCACCCACAAGTACCCACAAGCACCCACAAGTAACTTCAAGCAACCACAAGTACCCACAAGCACCCACAAGTACCTACGAGTACCCACAAGTACCTACAAGTACCCACAAGTACCTACAAGTACCTACAAGTACCCACAAGTACCTACAAGCACCCACAAGTACATACAAGCACCCATAAGTACCTACAAGCACACACAAGTAGCCGGGGCAAGCACACACAAGTAGCCGGGGCAAGCACCCACAAGTACCCACAAGCACCCACAAGTACCCACAAGCACCCACAAGTACCCACAAGCAACCATAAGTACCCACAAGTACCCACAAGCACCCACAAGTACCTACAAGCACCCACAAGTACCCACAAGCACCCACAAGTACCCACAAGCACCCACAAGTAAATACAAGCACCCACAAGTAAATACAAGCACCCTTAAGTACTCACAAGTACTTACACGCACCTACAAGTACCCACAAGTACTTACACGCACCTTCAAGTACCCACAAGTTCTTACACGCACCTTCAAGTACCCACAAGTACTTACACGCACCTACAAGTACCCACAAGTACTTACACGCACCTACAAGTACCCACAAGTACATACAAGCACCCATAAGTACCTACAAGCACCCACAAGCACCCACAAGTACTTACACGCACCTACAAGTACATACAAGCACCCACAAGTACCTACAAGTACCCACAAGTACCCAAAAGTACCTACAAGTACCCACAAGTTCCTACAAGTACCCTCAAGTAACTACAAGTACCCACAAGTACCTACAAGCACCCACAAGTACCTACAAGCACCCACAAGTACCAACAAGCGCCCACAAGTACCTACAAGCGCCCACAAGCACCCACAAGTACCCACAAGCACCCACAAGTACCCACAAGCACCCACAAGTAACTTCAAGCAACCACAAGTACCCACAAGCACCCACAAGTACCTACGAGTACCCACAAGTACCTACAAGTACCCACAAGTACCTACAAGTACCTACAAGTACCCACAAGTACCTACAAGCACCCACAAGTACATACAAGCACCCATAAGTACCTACAAGCACACACAAGTAGCCGGGGCAAGCACACACAAGTAGCCGGGGCAAGCACCCACAAGTACCCACAAGCACCCACAAGTACCCACAAGCACCCACAAGTACCTACAAGCACCCATAAGTACCCACAAGTACCCACAAGCAACCACAAGTACCTACAAGCACCCACAAGTACCCACAAGCACCCACAAGTACCCACAAGCACCCACAAGTACCCACAAGCACCCACAAGTAAATACAAGCACCCACAAGTAAAAACAAGCACCCACAAGTACTCACAAGTACTTACACGCACCTACAAGTACCCACAAGTACTTACACGCACCTACAAGTACCCACAAGTACTTACACGCACCTACAAGTACCCACAAGTACTTACACGCACCTACAAGTACCCACAAGTACTTACACGCACCTACAAGTACCCACAAGTACATACAAGCACCCATAAGTACCTACAAGCACCCACAAGCACCTACAAGTACCCACAAGTACTTACACGCACATACAAGTACATACAAGCACCCACAAGTACCTACAAGTACCTACAAGTACCCACAAGTTCCTACAAGTACCCACAAGTACCTACAAGCACCCACAAGTACCTACAAGCACCCACAAGTACCAACAAGCGCCCACAAGTACCTACAAGCGCCCACAAGTACCCACAAGCACCCACAAGTACCCACAAGCACCCACAAGTACCCACAAGCACCCACAAGTACCCACAAGCACCCACAAGCACCCACAAGTACCTACGAGTACCCACAAGTACCTATATGTACCCACAAGTACCCACAAGTACCTACAAGCACCCACAAGTACATACAAGCACCCACAAGTACCTACAAGTACCCACAAGCACCCTCAAGTACCTACAAGTACCAACAAGTACCCACAAGCACCCGCAATCACCCACAAGTACCCATAAGCACCCACAAGCACCCGCAAGTACCCAAAAGTACCCATAAGCACCCACAAGTACCTTCAAGCACCCACAAGTACCCATAAGCACCCACAAGTACCCACAAGCACCCACAAGTACCCACAAGTACCTAGAAGCACCGACAAGTACCCACAAGCACCCACAAGAACCCATAAGCACCCACAAGCACCCGCAAGCACCCATGAGCACCCACAAGTACCTACAAGCACCCACAAGTACCCATAAGCACCCACAAGTACCCAAAAGCACCCACAAGTACCCACAAGCACCCACAAGCACCCACAAGTACCTACAAGCACCCACAACTACCTACAAGTACCCAAAGTACCCACAAGTACCTACAAGTACCCACAAGTACCTAAAATTACCTACAAGCACCCACAAGTACCTGCAAGCACCCACATGTACCTACAAGTACCCACAAGTACCTACAAGCGCCCAGAAGTACCTACAAGCACCCAGAAGTACCTACAAGCACCCACAAGAACCTACAAGTAACAAAAAGTACCTACAAGTACCCACAAATACCTACAAGTACCCACAAGTACCTACAAGCACCCACAAGTACATACAAGCACCCACAAGTACCTACAAGCACCCACAAGCACCCACAAGTACCCACAAGCACCCACAAGTACCTACAAGTACCCACAAGTACCCACAAGCACCCACAAGTACCCACAAGCACCCACAAGTAAATACAAGCACCCACAAGTAAAAACAAGCACCCACACGTACTCACAAGTACTTACACGCACGTACAAGTACCCACAAGTACTTACACGCACCTACAAGTACCCACAAGTACTTACACGCACCTACAAGTACCCACAAGTACTTACACGCACCTACAAGTACCCACAAGCACCCATAAGTACCCACACGCACCCACAAGTACCTACAAGCACCCACAACTACCTACAAGTACCCACAAGTATCTAAAAGTACCTACAAGCACCCACAAGTACCTACAAGCACCCACAACTACCTACAAGTACCCACAAGTATCTAAAAGTACCTACAAGCACCCACAAGTACCTACAAGCACCCACATGTACCTACAAGTACCCACAAGTACCTACAAGCACCCAGAAGTACCTACAAGCACCCAGAAGTACCTACAAGCACCCACAAGTACCTACAAGTACTTACAAGTACCTACAAGCACCCACAAGTACATACAAGCACCCACAAGTACATACAAGCACCCACAAGTACCTACAAGCACCCACAAGAACCCACAAGCACCCACAAGTACCCACAAGCACCCACAAGTACCCACAAGCACCCACAAGTAAATACAAGCACCCACAAGTAAATACAAGCACCCACAAGTACTCACAAGTACTTACACGCACCTACAAGTACCCACAAGTACTTACACGCACCTACAAGTACCCACAAGTACTTACACGCACCTACAAGTACCCACAAGTACTTACACGCACCTACAAGTACCCACAAGTACTTACACGCACCTACAAGTACCCACAAGTACATACAAGCACCCATAAGTACCTACAAGCACCCACAAGCACCTACAAGTACCCACAAGTACCCACAAGCACCCACAAGTACTTACACGCACCTACAAGTACATACAAGCACCCACAAGTACCTACAAGTACCTACAAGCACCCACAAGTACCTACAAGTACCCACAAGTACCCAAAAGTAACTACAAGTACCCACAAGTTTCTACAAGTACCCACAAGTAACAACAAGTACCCACAAGTACCTACGTGCACCCACAAGTACCTACAAGCACCCACAAGTACCAACAAGCGCCCACAAGTACCTACAAGCGCCCACAAGTACCCACAAGTACCTACAAGCACCCACAAGTACCTAGAAGAACCCACAAGTACCCATAAGCACCCGCAAGCACCCACAAGTACCCATAAGCACCCACAAGCACCCGCAAGCACCCACAAGTACCTACAAGCACCCACAAGTACCCATAAGCACCCACAAGTACCCACAAGCACCCACAAGTACCCACAAGCACCCACAAGTACCCACAAGCACCCATAAGTACCCACACGCACCCACAAGTACCTACAAGCACCCACAACTACCTACAAGTACCCACAAGTACCCACAAGTATCTAAAAGTACCTACAAGCACCCACAAGTACCTACAAGCACCCACAAGTACCCACAAGCACCCACAAGTAAATACAAGCACCCACAAGTAAATACAAGCACCCACAAGTACTCACAAGTACTTACACGCACCTACAAGTACCCACAAGTACTTACACGCACCTACAAGTACCCACAAGTACTTACACGCACCTACAAGTACCCACAAGTACTTACACGCACCTACAAGTACCCACAAGTACTTACACGCACCTACAAGTACCCACAAGTACTTACACGCACCTACAAGTACCCACAAGTACATACAAGCACCCATAAGTACCTACAAGCACCCACAAGCACCTACAAGTACCCACAAGTACCCACAAGCACCCACAAGTACTTACACGCACCTACAAGTACATACAAGCACCCACAAGTACCTACAAGTACCTACAAGCACCCACAAGTACCTACAAGTACCCACAAGTACCCAAAAGTAACTACAAGTACCCACAAGTTTCTACAAGTACCCACAAGTAACTACAAGTACCCACAAGTACCTACGTGCACCCACAAGTACCTACAAGCACCCACAAGTACCAACAAGCGCCCACAAGTACCTACAAGCGCCCACAAGTACCCACAAGTACCTACAAGCACCCACAAGTACCTAGAAGAACCCACAAGTACCCACAAGCACCCGCAAGCACCCACAAGTACCCATAAGCACCCACAAGCACCCGCAAGCACCCACAAGTACCTACAAGCACCCACAAGTACCCATAAGCACCCACAAGTACCCACAAGCACCCACAAGTACCCACAAGCACCCACAAGTACCCACAAGCACCCATAAGTACCCACACGCACCCACAAGTACCTACAAGCACCCACAACTACCTACAAGTACCCACAAGTACCCACAAGTATCTAAAAGTACCTACAAGCACCCACAAGTACCTACAAGCACCCACATGTACCTACAAGTACCCACAAGTACCTACAAGCACCCAGAAGTACCTACAAGCACCCAGAAGTACCTACAAGCACCCACAAGTACCTACAAGTACTTACAAGTACCTACAAGCACCCACAAGTACATACAAGCACCCACAAGTGCATACAAGCACCCACAAGTACCTACAAGCACCCACAAGAACCCACAAGCACCCACAAGTACCCACAAGCACCCACAAGTACCCACAAGCACCCACAAGTAAATACAAGCACCCACAAGTACCCACAAGTACCTACAAGCACCCACAAGTACCTAGAAGAACCCACAAGTACCCACAAGCACCCGCAAGCACCCACAAGTACCCATAAGCACCCACAAGCACCCGCAAGCACCCACAAGTACCTACAAGCACCCACAAGTACCCACAAGCACCCACAAGTACCCACAAGCACCCACAAGTACCCACAAGCACCCATAAGTACCCACACGCACCCACAAGTACCTACAAGCACCCACAACTACCTACAAGTACCCACAAGTACCCACAAGTATCTAAAAGTACCTACAAGCACCCACAAGTACCTACAAGCACCCACAAGTACCCACAAGCACCCACAAGTAAATACAAGCACCCACAAGTAAATACAAGCACCCACAAGTACTCACAAGTACTTACACGCACCTACAAGTACCCACAAGTACTTACACGCACCTACAAGTACCCACAAGTACTTACACACACCTACAAGTACCCACAAGTACTTACACGCACCTACAAGTACCCACAAGTACTTACACGCACCTACAAGTACCCACAAGTACTTACACGCACCTACAAGTACCCACAAGTACATACAGGCACCCATAAGTACCTACAAGCACCCACAAGCACCTACAAGTACCCACAAGTACCCACAAGCACCCACAAGTACTTACACGCACCTACAAGTACATACAAGCACCCACAAGTACCTACAAGTATCTACAAGCACCCACAAGTACCTACAAGTACCCACAAGTACCCAAAAGTAACTACAAGTACCCACAAGTTTCTACAAGTACCCACAAGTAACTACAAGTACCCACAAGTACCTACGTGCACCCACAAGTACCTACAAGCACCCACAAGTACCAACAAGCGCCCACAAGTACCTACAAGCGCCCACAAGTACCCACAAGTACCTACAAGCACCCACAAGTACCTAGAAGAACCCACAAGTACCCACAAGCACCCGCAAGCACCCACAAGTACCCATAAGCACCCACAAGCACCCGCAAGCACCCACAAGTACCTACAAGCACCCACAAGTACCCATAAGCACCCACAAGTACCCACAAGCACCCACAAGTACCCACAAGCACCCACAAGTACCCACAAGCACCCATAAGTACCCACACGCACCCACAAGTACCTACAAGCACCCACAACTACCTACAAGTACCCACAAGTACCCACAAGTATCTAAAAGTACCTACAAGCACCCACAAGTACCTACAAGCACCCACATGTACCTACAAGTACCCACAAGTACCTACAAGCACCCAGAAGTACCTACAAGCACCCAGAAGTACCTACAAGCACCTACAAGTACTTACAAGTACCTACAAGCACCCACAAGTACATACAAGCACCCACAAGTGCATACAAGCACCCACAAGTGCATACAAGCACCCACAAGTACCTAAAAGCACCCACAAGAACCCACAAGCACCCACAAGTACCCACAAGCACCCACAAGTACCCACAAGCACCCACAAGTAAATACAAGCACCCACAAGTAAATACAAGCACCCACAAGTACTCACAAGTACTTACACGCACCTACAAGTACCCACAAGTACTTACACGCACCTACAAGTACCCACAAGTACTTACACGCACCTACAAGTACCCACAAGTACTTACACGCACCTACAAGTACCCACAAGTACATACAAGCACCCATAAGTACCTACAATCACCCACAAGCACCTACAAGTACCCACAAGTACCCACAAGTACCCACAAGCACCCACAAGTACCCACAAGCACCCATAAGTACCCACACGCACCCACAAGTACCTACAAGCACCCACATTTACCTACAAGTACCCACAAGTACCCACAAGTATCTAAAAGTACCTACAAGCACCCACAAGTACCTACAAGCACCCACATGTACCTACAAGTACCCACAAGTACCTACAAGTACCTACAAGCAACCACAAGTACCCACAAGCACCCACAAGTACCTACAAGCACCCACAGGTACCTAGAAGCACCCACAAGCACCCGCAAGCACCCACAAGTACCCATAAGCACCCACAAGCACCCGCAAGCACCCACAAGTACCTACAAGCACCCACAAGTACCCATAAGCACCCACAAGTACCCACCAGCACCCACAAGTACCCACAAGCACCCACAAGTACCCACAAGCACCCATAAGTACCCACACGCACCCACAAGTACCTACAAGCACCCACATTTACCTACAAGTACCCACAAGTACCCACAAGTATCTAAAAGTACCTACAAGCACCCACAAGTACCTACAAGCACCCACATGTACCTACAAGTACCCACAAGTACCTACAAGTACCTACAAGCAACCACAAGTACCCACAAGCACCCACAAGTACCTACAAGCACCCACAAGTACCTAGAAGCACCCACAAGCACCCGCAAGCACCCACAAGTACCCATAAGCACCCACAAGCACCCGCAAGCACCCACAAGTACCTACAAGCACCCACAAGTACCCATAAGCACCCACAAGTACCCACCAGCACCCACAAGTACCCACAAGCACCCACAAGTACCCACAAGCACCCATAAGTACCCACACGCACCCACAAGTACCTACAAGCACCCACAACTACCTACAAGTACCCACAAGTACCCACAAGTATCTAAAAGTACCTACAAGCACCCACAAGTACCTACAAGCACCCACATGTACCTACAAGTACCCACAAGTACCTACAAGCACCCACAAGAACCCACAAGCACCCACAAGTACCCACAAGCACCCACAAGTACCCACAAGCACCCACAAGTAAATACAAGCACCCACAAGTAAATACAAGCACCCACAAGTACTCACAAGTACTTACACGCACCTACAAGTACCCACAAGTACTTACACGCACCTACAAGTACCCACAAGTACTTACACGCACCTACAAGTACCCACAAGTACTTACACGCACCTACAAGTACCCACAAGTACATACAAGCACCCATAAGTACCTACAAGCACCCACAAGCACCTACAAGTACCCACAAGCACCCACAAGTACCCACAAGCACCCATAAGTACCCACACGCACCCACAAGTACCTACAAGCACCCACAACTACCTACAAGTACCCACAAGTACCCAAAAGTATCTAAAAGTACCTACAAGCACCCACAAGTACCTACAAGCACCCACATGTACCTAGAAGTACCCACAAGTACCTACAAGCACCCAGAAGTACCTACAAGCACCCAGAATTACCTACAAGCACCCACAAGTACCTACAAGTACTTACAAGTACCTACAAGCACCCACAAGTACATACAAGCACCCACAAGTACATACAAGCACCCACAAGTACCTACAAGCACCCACAAGAACCCACAAGCACCCACAAGTACCCACAAGCACCCACAAGTACCCACAAGCACCCACAAGTAAATACAAGCACCCACAAGTAAATACAAGCACCCACAAGTACTCACAAGTACTTACACGCACCTACAAGTACCCACAAGCACCCACAAGTAAATACAAGCACCCACAAGTAAATACAAGCACCCACAAGTACTCACAAGTACTTACACGCACCTACAAGTACCCACAAGTACTTACACGCACCTACAAGTACCCACAAGTACTTACACGCACCTGCAAGTACCCACAAGTACTTACACGCACCTACAAGTACCCAAAGGTACATACAAGCACCCATAAGTACCTACAAGCACCCACAAGCACCTACAAGTACCCACAAGCACCCACAAGTACTTACACGCACCTACAAGTACAAACAAGCACCCACAAGTACCTACAAGTACCTACAAGCACCCACAAGTACCAACAAGTACCCACAAGTACCCAAAAGTACCTACAAGTACCCACAAGTTTCTACAAGTACCCACAAGTAACTACAAGTACCCACAAGTACCTACGTGCACCCACAAGTACCTACAAGCACCCACAAGTACCAACAAGCGCCCACAAGTACTTCAAGCGCCCACAAGTACCCACAAGCGCCCACAAGTACCCACAAGCACCCACAAGTACCCACAAGCACCCACAAGTACCTACAAGCAACCACAAGTACCCACAAGCACCCACAAGTACCTATAAGCACCCACAAGTACCTAGAAGCACCCACAAGTACCCACAAGCACCCGCAAGCACCCACAAGTACCCATAAGCACCCACAAGCACCCGCAAGCACCCACAAGTACCTACAAGCACCCACAAGTACCCATAAGCACCCACAAGTACCCACAAGCACCCACAAGTACCCACAAGCACCCACAAGTACCCACAAGCACCCATAAGTACCCACACGCACCCACAAGTACCTACAAGCACCCACAACTACCTAGAAGTACCCACAAGTACCCACAAGTATCTAAAAGTACCTACAAGCACCCACAAGTACCTACAAGCACCCACATGTACCTACAAGTACCCACAAGTACCTACAAGCACCCAGAAGTACCTACAAGCACCCAGAAGTACCTACAAGTACCCACAAGTACCTACAAGTACTTACAAGTACCTACAAGCACCCACAAGTACATACAAGCACCCACAAGTACATACAAGCACCCACAAGTACCTACAAGACCCCACAAGAACCCACAAGCACCCACAAGTACCCACAAGCAACCACAAGTACCCACAAGCACCCACAAGTAAATACAAGCACCCACAAGTAAATACAAGCACCCACAAGTACTCACAAGTACTTACACGCACCTACAAGTACCCACAAGTACTTACACGCACCTACAAGTACCCACAAGTACTTACACGCACCTACAAGTACCCACAAGTACTTACACGCACCTTCAAGTACCCACAAGTACTTACACGCACCTACAAGTACCCACAAGTACGTACAAGCACCCATAAGTACCTACAATCACCCACAAGCACCTACAAGTACCCACAAGTACCCACAAGCACCCACAAGTACTTACACGCACCTACAAGTACATACAAGCACCCACAAGTACCTACAAGTACCTACAAGCACCCACAAGTACCTACAAGTACCCACAAGTACCCAAAAGTACCTACAAGTACCCACAAGTTTCTACAAGTACCCACAAGTAACTTCAAGTACCCACAAGTACCTACGTGCACCCACAAGTACCTACAAGCACCCACAAGTACCAACAAGCGCCCACAAGTACCTACAAGCGCCCACAAGTACCCACAAGCGCCCACAAGTACCCACAAGCACCCACAAGTACCCACAAGCACCCACAAGTACCCACATTCACCCACAAGTACCTACAAGCAACCACAAGTACCCACAAGCACCCACAAGTACCTACAAGCAACCACAAGTACCCACAAGCACCCACAAGTACCTACGAGTACCCACAAGTAACTACAAGTACCCACAAGTACCTACGTGCACCCACAAGTACCTACAAGCACCCACAAGTACCCACAAGCACCCACAAGTACCCACAAGCACCCATAAGTACCCACAAGCACCCACAAGTACCTACAAGCACCCATAAGTACCCACAAGTACCCACAAGCACCCACAAGTACCTACAAGCACCCACAAGTACCCACAAGCACCCACAAGTAAATACAAGCACCCACAAGTAAATACAAGCACCCACAAGTACTCACAAGTACTTACACGCACCTACAAGTACCCACAAGTACTTACACGCACCTACAAGTACCCACAAGTACTTACACGCACCTACAAGTTCCCACAAGTACTTACACGCACCTACAAGTACCCACAAGTACATACAAGCACCCATAAGTACCTACAAGCACCTACAAGTACCCACAAGTACTTACACGCACATACAAGTACATACAAGCACCCACAAGTACCCACAAGCACCCACAAGTACCCACAAGCACCCACAAGTACCTACAAGCACCCATAAGTACCCACAAGCACCCACAAGTACCCACAAGCACCCACAAGTACCCACAAGCACCCACAAGTACCCACAAGCACCCACAAGTACCTACGAGTACCCACAAGTACCCGCAAGTACTTACACGCACCTACAAGTACCCACAAGTACATACAAGCACCCATAAGTACCCACAAGCACCCACAAGTACCGACGAGTACCCACAAGTAACTACAAGTACCCACAAGTACCTACGTGCACCCACAAGTACCTACAAGCACCCACAAGTACCCACAAGCACCCACAAGTACCCACAAGCACCCATAAGTACCCACAAGCACCCACAAGTACCTACAAGCACCCATAAGTACCCACAAGTACCCACAAGCACCCACAAGTACCTACAAGCACCCACAAGTACCCACAAGCACCCACAAGTAAATACAAGCACCCACAAGTAAATACAAGCACCCACAAGTACTCACAAGTACTTACACGCACCTACAAGTACCCACAAGTACTTACACGCACCTACAAGTACCCACAAGTACTTACACGCACCTACAAGTTCCCACAAGTACTTACACGCACCTACAAGTACCCACAAGTACATACAAGCACCCATAAGTACCTACAAGCACCTACAAGTACCCACAAGTACTTACACGCACATACAAGTACCCACAAGTACTTACACGCACATACAAGTACATACAAGCACCCACAAGTACCCACAAGCACCCACAAGTACCCACAAGCACCCACAAGTACCTACAAGCACCCATAAGTACCCACAAGCACCCACAAGTACCCACAAGCACCCACAAGTACCCACAAGCACCCACAAGTACCCACAAGCACCCACAAGTACCTACGAGTACCCACAAGTACCCACAAGTACTTACACGCACCTACAAGTACCCACAAGTACATACAAGCACCCATAAGTACCCACAAGCACCCACAAGTACCGACGAGTACCCACAAGTAACTACAAGTACCCACAAGTACCTACGTGCACCCACAAGTACCTACAAGCACCCACAAGTACCCACAAGCACCCACAAGTACCCACAAGCACCCATAAGTACCCACAAGCACCCACAAGTACCTACAAGCACCCATAAGTACCCACAAGTACCCACAAGCACCCACAAGTACCTACAAGCACCCACAAGTACCCACAAGCACCCACAAGTAAATACAAGCACCCACAAGTAAATACAAGCACCCACAAGTACTCACAAGTACTTACACGCACCTACAAGTACCCACAAGTACTTACACGCACCTACAAGTACCCACAAGTACTTACACGCACCTACAAGTTCCCACAAGTACTTACACGCACCTACAAGTACCCACAAGTACATACAAGCACCCATAAGTACCTACAAGCACCTACAAGTACCCACAAGTACTTACACGCACATACAAGTACATACAAGCACCCACAAGCACCCACAAGTACCCACAAGCACCCACAAGTACCTACAAGCACCCATAAGTACCCACAAGCACCCACAAGTACCCACAAGCACCCACAAGTACCCACAAGCACCCACAAGTACCCACAAGCACCCACAAGTACCTACGAGTACCCACAAGTACCCACAAGTACTTACACGCACCTACAAGTACCCACAAGTACATACAAGCACCCATAAGTACCCACAAGCACCCACAAGTACCTACGAGTACCCACAAGTAACTACAAGTACCCACAAGTACCTACGTGCACCCACAAGTACCTACAAGCACCCACAAGTACCCACAAGCACCCACAAGTACCCACAAGCACCCATAAGTACCCACAAGCACCCACAAGTACCTACAAGCACCCATAAGTACCCACAAGTACCCACAAGCACCCACAAGTACCTACAAGCACCCACAAGTACCCACAAGCACCCACAAGTAAATACAAGCACCCACAAGTAAATACAAGCACCCACAAGTACTCACAAGTACTTACACGCACCTACAAGTACCCACAAGTACTTACACGCACCTACAAGTACCCACAAGTACTTACACGCACCTACAAGTTCCCACAAGTACTTACACGCACCTACAAGTACCCACAAGTACATACAAGCACCCATAAGTACCTACAAGCACCTACAAGTACCCACAAGTACTTACACGCACATACAAGTACATACAAGCACCCACAAGTACCCACAAGCACCCACAAGTACCCACAAGCACCCACAAGTACCTACAAGCACCCATAAGTACCCACAAGCACCCACAAGTACCCACAAGCACCCACAAGTACCCACAAGCACCCACAAGTACCCACAAGCACCCACAAGTACCTACGAGTACCCACAAGTACCCACAAGTACTTACACGCACCTACAAGTTCCCACAAGTACATACAAGCACCCATAAGTACCTACAAGCACCCACAAGCACCTACAAGTACCCACAAGTACCCACAAGCACCCACAAGTACTTACACGCACCTACAAGTACATACAAGCACCCACAAGTACCTACAAGTACCTACAAGCACCCACAAGTACCTACAAGTACCCACAAGTACCCCAAAGTACCTACAAGTACCCATAAGTACCCACACGCACCCACAAGTACCTACAAGCACCCACAACTACCTACAAGTACCCACAAGTACCCACAAGAATCTAAAAGTACCTACAAGCACCCACAAGTACCTACAAGCACCCACATGTACCTACAAGTACCCACAAGTACCTACAAGCACCCAGAAGTACCTACAAGCACCCAGAAGTACCTACAAGCACCCACAAGTACCTACAAGTACTTACAAGTACCTACAAGCACCCACAAGTACATACAAGCACCCACAAGTACCTACAAGCACCCACAAGAACCCACAAGCACCCACAAGTACCCACAAGCACCCACAAGTACCCACAAGCACCCACAAGTAAATACAAGCACCCACAAGTAAATACAAGCACCCACAAGTACTCACAAGTACTTACACGCACCTACAAGTACCCACAAGTACTTACACGCACCTACAAGTACCCACAAGTACATACAAGCACCCATAAGTACCTACAAGCACCCACAAGCACCTACAAGTACCCACAAGTACCCACAAGCACCCACAAGTACTTACACGCACCTACAAGTACATACAAGCACCCACAAGTACCTACAAGTACCTACAAGCACCCACAAGTACCAACAAGTACCCACAAGTACCCAAAAGTACCTACAAGTACCCACAAGTTTCTACAAGTACCCACAAGTAACTACAAGTACCCACAAGTACCTACGTGCACCCACAAGTACCTACAAGCACCCACAAGTACCAACAAGCGCCCACAAGTACCTTCAAGCGCCCACAAGTACCCACAAGCGCCCACAAGTACCCACAAGCACCCACAAGTACCCACAAGCACCCACAAGTACCTACAAGCAACCACAAGTACCCACAAGCACCCACAAGTACCTATAAGCACCCACAAGTACCTAGAAGCACCCACAAGTACCTATAAGCACCCACAAGTACCTAGAAGCACCCACAAGTACCCACAAGCACCCGCAAGCACCCACAAGTACCCATAAGCACCCACAAGCACCCGCAAGCACCCACAAGTACCTACAAGCACCCACAAGTACCCATAAGCGCCCACAAGTACCCACAAGCACCCACAAGTACCCACAAGCACCCACAAGTACCCACATTCACCCACAAGTACCTACAAGCAACCACAAGTACCCACAAGCACCCACAAGTACCTACAAGCAACCACAAGTACCCACAAGCACCCACAAGTACCTACGAGTACCCACAAGTAACTACAAGTACCCACAAGTACCTACGTGCACCCACAAGTACCTACAAGCACCCACAAGTACCCACAAGCACCCACAAGTACCCACAAGCACCCACAAGTACCTACAAGCACCCATAAGTACCCACAAGTACCCACAAGCACCCACAAGTACCTACAAGCACCCATAAGTACCCACAAGCACCCACAAGTACCCACAAGCACCCACAAGTACCCACAAGCACCCACAAGTACCCACAAGCACCCACAAGTACCTACGAGTACCCACAAGTACCCACAAGTACTTACACGCACCTACAAGTACCCACAAGTACATACAAGCACCCATAAGTACCCACAAGCACCCACAAGTACCTACGAGTACCCACAAGTAACTACAAGTACCCACAAGTACCTACGTGCACCCACAAGTACCTACAAGCACCCACAAGTACCCACAAGCACCCACAAGTACCCACAAGCACCCATAAGTACCCACAAGCACCCACAAGTACCTACAAGCACCCATAAGTACCCACAAGTACCCACAAGCACCCACAAGTACCTACAAGCACCCACAAGTACCCACAAGCACCCACAAGTAAATACAAGCACCCACAAGTAAATACAAGCACCCACAAGTACTCACAAGTACTTACACGCACCTACAAGTACCCACAAGTACTTACACGCACCTACAAGTACCCACAAGTACATACAAGCACCCATAAGTACCTACAAGCACCTACAAGTACCCACAAGTACTTACACGCACATACAAGTACATACAAGCACCCACAAGTACCCACAAGCACCCACAAGTACCCACAAGCACCCACAAGTACCTACAAGCACCCATAAGTACCCACAAGCACCCACAAGTACCCACAAGCACCCACAAGTACCCACAAGCACCCACAAGTACCCACAAGCACCCACAAGTACCTACGAGTACCCACAAGTACCCACAAGTACTTACACGCACCTACAAGTACCCACAAGTACATACAAGCACCCATAAGTACCTACAAGCACCCAAAGCACCTACAAGTACCCACAAGTACCCACAAGTACCTACAAGTACCTACAAGCACCCACAAGTACCTACAAGTACCCACAAGTACCCAAAAGTACCTACAAGTACCCATAAGTACCCACACGCACCCACAAGTACCTACAAGCACCCACAACTACCTACAAGTACCCACAAGAATCTAAAAGTACCTACAAGCACCCACAAGTACCTACAAGCACCCACATGTACCTACAAGTACCCACAAGTACCTACAAGCACCCAGAAGTACCTACAAGCACCCAGAAGTACCTACAAGCACCCACAAGTACCTACAAGTACTTACAAGTACCTACAAGCACCCACAAGTACATACAAGCACCCACAAGTACCTACAAGCACCCACAAGAACCCACAAGCACCCACAAGTACCCACAAGCACCCACAAGTACCCACAAGCACCCACAAGTAAATACAAGCACCCACAAGTAAATACAAGCACCCACAAGTACTCACAAGTACTTACACGCACCTACAAGTACCCACAAGTACTTACACGCACCTACAAGTACCCACAAGTACCTACGAGTACCCACAAGTAACTACAAGTACCCACAAGTACCTACGTGCACCCACAAGTACCTACAAGCACCCACAAGTACCCACAAGCACCCACAAGTACCCACAAGCACCCATAAGTACCCACAAGCACCCACAAGTACCTACAAGCACCCATAAGTACCCACAAGTACCCACAAGCACCCACAAGTACCTACAAGCACCCACAAGTACCCACAAGCACCCACAAGTAAATACAAGCACCCACAAGTAAATACAAGCACCCACAAGTACTCACAAGTACTTACACGCACCTACAAGTACCCACAAGTACTTACACGCACCTACAAGTACCCACAAGTACTTACACGCACCTACAAGTTCCCACAAGTACTTACACGCACCTACAAGTACCCACAAGTACATACAAGCACCCATAAGTACCTACAAGCACCTACAAGTACCCACAAGTACTTACACGCACATACAAGTACATACAAGCACCCACAAGTACCCACAAGCACCCACAAGTACCCACAAGCACCCACAAGTACCTACAAGCACCCATAAGTACCCACAAGCACCCACAAGTACCCACAAGCACCCACAAGTACCCACAAGCACCCACAAGTACCCACAAGCACCCACAAGTACCTACGAGTACCCACAAGTACCCACAAGTACTTACACGCACCTACAAGTTCCCACAAGTACATACAAGCACCCATAAGTACCTACAAGCACCCACAAGCACCTACAAGTACCCACAAGTACCCACAAGCACCCACAAGTACTTACACGCACCTACAAGTACATACAAGCACCCACAAGTACCTACAAGTACCTACAAGCACCCACAAGTACCTACAAGTACCCACAAGTACCCCAAAGTACCTACAAGTACCCATAAGTACCCACACGCACCCACAAGTACCTACAAGCACCCACAACTACCTACAAGTACCCACAAGTACCCACAAGAATCTAAAAGTACCTACAAGCACCCACAAGTACCTACAAGCACCCACATGTACCTACAAGTACCCACAAGTACCTACAAGCACCCAGAAGTACCTACAAGCACCCAGAAGTACCTACAAGCACCCACAAGTACCTACAAGTACTTACAAGTACCTACAAGCACCCACAAGTACATACAAGCACCCACAAGTACCTACAAGCACCCACAAGAACCCACAAGCACCCACAAGTACCCACAAGCACCCACAAGTACCCACAAGCACCCACAAGTAAATACAAGCACCCACAAGTAAATACAAGCACCCACAAGTACTCACAAGTACTTACACGCACCTACAAGTACCCACAAGTACTTACACGCACCTACAAGTACCCACAAGTACATACAAGCACCCATAAGTACCTACAAGCACCCACAAGCACCTACAAGTACCCACAAGTACCCACAAGCACCCACAAGTACTTACACGCACCTACAAGTACATACAAGCACCCACAAGTACCTACAAGTACCTACAAGCACCCACAAGTACCAACAAGTACCCACAAGTACCCAAAAGTACCTACAAGTACCCACAAGTTTCTACAAGTACCCACAAGTAACTACAAGTACCCACAAGTACCTACGTGCACCCACAAGTACCTACAAGCACCCACAAGTACCAACAAGCGCCCACAAGTACCTTCAAGCGCCCACAAGTACCCACAAGCGCCCACAAGTACCCACAAGCACCCACAAGTACCCACAAGCACCCACAAGTACCTACAAGCAACCACAAGTACCCACAAGCACCCACAAGTACCTATAAGCACCCACAAGTACCTAGAAGCACCCACAAGTACCTATAAGCACCCACAAGTACCTAGAAGCACCCACAAGTACCCACAAGCACCCGCAAGCACCCACAAGTACCCATAAGCACCCACAAGCACCCGCAAGCACCCACAAGTACCTACAAGCACCCACAAGTACCCATAAGCGCCCACAAGTACCCACAAGCACCCACAAGTACCCACAAGCACCCACAAGTACCCACATTCACCCACAAGTACCTACAAGCAACCACAAGTACCCACAAGCACCCACAAGTACCTACAAGCAACCACAAGTACCCACAAGCACCCACAAGTACCTACGAGTACCCACAAGTAACTACAAGTACCCACAAGTACCTACGTGCACCCACAAGTACCTACAAGCACCCACAAGTACCCACAAGCACCCACAAGTACCCACAAGCACCCACAAGTACCTACAAGCACCCATAAGTACCCACAAGTACCCACAAGCACCCACAAGTACCTACAAGCACCCATAAGTACCCACAAGCACCCACAAGTACCCACAAGCACCCACAAGTACCCACAAGCACCCACAAGTACCCACAAGCACCCACAAGTACCTACGAGTACCCACAAGTACCCACAAGTACTTACACGCACCTACAAGTACCCACAAGTACATACAAGCACCCATAAGTACCCACAAGCACCCACAAGTACCTACGAGTACCCACAAGTAACTACAAGTACCCACAAGTACCTACGTGCACCCACAAGTACCTACAAGCACCCACAAGTACCCACAAGCACCCACAAGTACCCACAAGCACCCATAAGTACCCACAAGCACCCACAAGTACCTACAAGCACCCATAAGTACCCACAAGTACCCACAAGCACCCACAAGTACCTACAAGCACCCACAAGTACCCACAAGCACCCACAAGTAAATACAAGCACCCACAAGTAAATACAAGCACCCACAAGTACTCACAAGTACTTACACGCACCTACAAGTACCCACAAGTACTTACACGCACCTACAAGTACCCACAAGTACATACAAGCACCCATAAGTACCTACAAGCACCTACAAGTACCCACAAGTACTTACACGCACATACAAGTACATACAAGCACCCACAAGTACCCACAAGCACCCACAAGTACCCACAAGCACCCACAAGTACCTACAAGCACCCATAAGTACCCACAAGCACCCACAAGTACCCACAAGCACCCACAAGTACCCACAAGCACCCACAAGTACCCACAAGCACCCACAAGTACCTACGAGTACCCACAAGTACCCACAAGTACTTACACGCACCTACAAGTACCCACAAGTACATACAAGCACCCATAAGTACCTACAAGCACCCAAAGCACCTACAAGTACCCACAAGTACCCACAAGTACCTACAAGTACCTACAAGCACCCACAAGTACCTACAAGTACCCACAAGTACCCAAAAGTACCTACAAGTACCCATAAGTACCCACACGCACCCACAAGTACCTACAAGCACCCACAACTACCTACAAGTACCCACAAGAATCTAAAAGTACCTACAAGCACCCACAAGTACCTACAAGCACCCACATGTACCTACAAGTACCCACAAGTACCTACAAGCACCCAGAAGTACCTACAAGCACCCAGAAGTACCTACAAGCACCCACAAGTACCTACAAGTACTTACAAGTACCTACAAGCACCCACAAGTACATACAAGCACCCACAAGTACCTACAAGCACCCACAAGAACCCACAAGCACCCACAAGTACCCACAAGCACCCACAAGTACCCACAAGCACCCACAAGTAAATACAAGCACCCACAAGTAAATACAAGCACCCACAAGTACTCACAAGTACTTACACGCACCTACAAGTACCCACAAGTACTTACACGCACCTACAAGTACCCACAAGTACATACAAGCACCCATAAGTACCTACAAGCACCCACAAGCACCTACAAGTACCCACAAGTACCCACAAGCACCCACAAGTACTTACACGCACCTACAAGTACATACAAGCACCCACAAGTACCTACAAGTACCTACAAGCACCCACAAGTACCAACAAGTACCCACAAGTACCCAAAAGTACCTACAAGTACCCACAAGTTTCTACAAGTACCCACAAGTAACTACAAGTACCCACAAGTACCTACGTGCACCCACAAGTACCTACAAGCACCCACAAGTACCAACAAGCGCCCACAAGTACCTTCAAGCGCCCACAAGTACCCACAAGCGCCCACAAGTACCCACAAGCACCCACAAGTACCCACAAGCACCCACAAGTACCTACAAGCAACCACAAGTACCCACAAGCACCCACAAGTACCTATAAGCACCCACAAGTACCTAGAAGCACCCACAAGTACCCACAAGCACCCGCAAGCACCCACAAGTACCCATAAGCACCCACAAGCACCCGCAAGCACCCACAAGTACCTACAAGCACCCACAAGTACCCATAAGCGCCCACAAGTACCCACAAGCACCCACAAGTACCCACAAGCACCCACAAGTACCCACATTCACCCACAAGTACCTACAAGCAACCACAAGTACCCACAAGCACCCACAAGTACCTACAAGCAACCACAAGTACCCACAAGCACCCACAAGTACCTACGAGTACCCACAAGTAACTACAAGTACCCACAAGTACCTACGTGCACCCACAAGTACCTACAAGCACCCACAAGTACCCACAAGCACTCACAAGTACCCACAAGCACCCATAAGTACCCACAAGCACCCACAAGTACCTACAAGCACCCATAAGCACCCACAAGTACCCACAAGCACCCACAAGTACCTACAAGCACCCACAAGTACCCACAAGCACCCACAAGTAAATACAAGCACCCACAAGTAAATACAAGCACCCACAAGTACTCACAAGTACTTACACGCACCTACAAGTACCCACAAGTACTTACACGCACCTACAAGTACCCACAAGTACTTACACGCACCTACAAGTTCCCACAAGTACTTACACGCACCTACAAGTACCCACAAGTACATACAAGCACCCATAAGTACCTACAAGCACCTACAAGTACCCACAAGTACTTACACGCACATACAAGTACATACAAGCACCCACAAGTACCCACAAGCACCCACAAGTACCCACAAGCACCCACAAGTACCTACAAGCACCCATAAGTACCCACAAGCACCCACAAGTACCCACAAGCACCCACAAGTACCCACAAGCACCCACAAGTACCCACAAGCACCCACAAGTACCTACGAGTACCCACAAGTACCCACAAGTACTTACACGCACCTACAAGTACCCACAAGTACTTACACGCACCTACAAGTACCCACAAGTACATACAAGCACCCATAAGTACCTACAAGCACCCACAAGCACCTACAAGTACCCACAAGTACCCACAAGCACCCACAAGTACTTACACGCACCTACAAGTACATACAAGCACCCACAAGTACCTACAAGTACCTACAAGCACCCACAAGTACCAACAAGTACCCACAAGTACCCAAAAGTACCTACAAGTACCCACAAGTTTCTACAAGTACCCACAAGTAACTACAAGTACCCACAAGTACCTACGTGCACCCACAAGTACCTACAAGCACCCACAAGTACCAACAAGCGCCCACAAGTACCTACAAGCGCCCACAAGTACCCACAAGCAACCACAAGTACCCTCAAGCACCCACAAGCACCCACAAGTACCTACAAGCAACCACAAGTACCCACAAGCACCCACAAGTACCTATAAGCACCCACAAGTACCTAGAAGCACCCACAAGTACCCACAAGCACCCGCAAGCACCCACAAGTACCCATAAGCACCCACAAGCACCCGCAAGCACCCACAAGTACCTACAAGCACCCACAAGTACCCATAAGCGCCCACAAGTACCCACAAGCACCCACAAGTACCCACAAGCACCCACAAGTACCCACATTCACCCACAAGTACCTACAAGCAACCACAAGTACCCACAAGCACCCACAAGTACCTACAAGCAACCACAAGTACCCACAAGCACCCACAAGTACCTACGAGTACCCACAAGTAACTACAAGTACCCACAAGTACCTACGTGCACCCACAAGTACCTACAAGCACCCACAAGTACCCACAAGCACCCACAAGTACCCACAAGCACCCATAAGTACCCACAAGCACCCACAAGTACCTACAAGCACCCATAAGTACCCACAAGTACCCACAAGCACCCACAAGTACCTACAAGCACCCACAAGTACCCACAAGCACCCACAAGTAAATACAAGCACCCACAAGTAAATACAAGCACCCACAAGTACTCACAAGTACTTACACGCACCTACAAGTACCCACAAGTACTTACACGCACCTACAAGTACCCACAAGTACTTACACGCACCTACAAGTTCCCACAAGTACTTACACGCACCTACAAGTACCCACAAGTACATACAAGCACCCATAAGTACCTACAAGCACCTACAAGTACCCACAAGTACTTACACGCACATACAAGTACATACAAGCACCCACAAGTACCTACAAGTACCTACAAGCACCCACAAGTACCCACAAGCACCCACAAGTACCCACAAGCACCCACAAGTACCTACAAGCACCCATAAGTACCCACAAGCACCCACAAGCACCCACAAGTACCCACAAGCACCCACAAGTACCCACAAGCACCCACAAGTACCTACGAGTACCCACAAGTACCCACAAGTACTTACACGCACCTACAAGTACATACAAGCACCCACAAGTACCTACAAGTACCTACAAGCACCCACAAGTACCTACAAGTACCCACAAGTACCCAAAAGTACCTACAAGTACCCATAAGTACCCACACGCACCCACAAGTACCTACAAGCACCCACAACTACCTACAAGTACCCACAAGTACCCACAAGTATCTAAAAGTACCTACAAGCACCCACAAGTACCTACAAGCACCCACATGTACCTACAAGTACCCACAAGTACCTACAAGCACCCAGAAGTACCTACAAGCACCCAGAAGTACCTACAAGCACCCACAAGTACCTACAAGTACTTACAAGTACCTACAAGCACCCACAAGTACATACAAGCACCCACAAGTACCTACAAGCACCCACAAGAACCCACAAGCACCCACAAGTACTTACACGCACCTACAAGTACCCACAAGTACTTACACGCACCTACAAGTACCCACAAGTACATACAAGCACCCATAAGTACCTACAAGCACCCACAAGCACCTACAAGTACCCACAAGTACCCACAAGCACCCACAAGTACTTACACGCACCTACAAGTACATACAAGCACCCACAAGTACCTACAAGTACCTACAAGCACCCACAAGTACCAACAAGTACCCACAAGTACCCAAAAGTACCTACAAGTACCCACAAGTTTCTACAAGTACCCACAAGTAACTACAAGTACCCACAAGTACCTACGTGCACCCACAAGTACCTACAAGCACCCACAAGTACCAACAAGCGCCCACAAGTACCTACAAGCGCCCACAAGTACCCACAAGCACCCACAAGTACCCACAAGCACCCACAAGTACCCACAAGCACCCACAAGTACCTACGAGTACCCACAAGTACCCACAAGTACTTACACGCACCTACAAGTACCCACAAGTACATACAAGCACCCATAAGTACCTACAAGCACCCACAAGCACCTACAAGTACCCACAAGTACCCACAAGCACCCACAAGTACTTACACGCACCTACAAGTACATACAAGCACCCACAAGTACCTACAAGTACCTACAAGCACCCACAAGTACCTACAAGTACCCACAAGTACCCAAAAGTACCTACAAGTACCCATAAGTACCCACACGCACCCACAAGTACCTACAAGCACCCACAACTACCTACAAGTACCCACAAGTATCTAAAAGTACCTACAAGCACCCACAAGTACCTAAAAGCACCCACATGTACCTACAAGTACCCACAAGTACCTACAAGCACCCAGAAGTACCTACAAGCACCCAGAAGTACCTACAAGCACCCACAAGTACCCACAAGTACTTACAAGTACCTACAAGCACCCACAAGTACATACAAGCACCCACAAGTACCTACAAGCACCCACAAGAACCCACAAGCACCCACAAGTACTTACACGCACCTACAAGTACCCACAAGTACTTACACGCACCTACAAGTACCCACAAGTACATACAAGCACCCATAAGTACCTACAAGCACCCACAAGCACCTACAAGTACCCACAAGTACCCACAAGCACCCACAAGTACTTACACGCACCTACAAGTACATACAAGCACCCACAAGTACCTACAAGTACCTACAAGCACCCACAAGTACCAACAAGTACCCACAAGTACCCAAAAGTACCTACAAGTACCCACAAGTTTCTACAAGTACCCACAAGTAACTACAAGTACCCACAAGTACCTACGTGCACCCACAAGTACCTACAAGCACCCACAAGTACCAACAAGCGCCCACAAGTACCTACAAGCGCCCACAAGTACCCACAAGCACCCACAAGTACCCACAAGCACCCACAAGTACCCACAAGCACCCACAAGTACCTACGAGTACCCACAAGTACCCACAAGTACTTACACGCACCTACAAGTACCCACAAGTACTTACACGCACCTACAAGTACCCACAAGTACATACAAGCACCCATAAGTACCTACAAGCACCCACAAGCACCTACAAGTACCCACAAGTACCCACTAGCACCCACAAGTACTTACACGCACCTACAAGTACATACAAGCACCCACAAGTACCTACAAGTACCTACAAGCACCCACAAGTACCAACAAGTACCCACAAGTACCCAAAAGTGCCTACAAGTACCCACAAGTTTCTACAAGTACCCACAAGTAACTACAAGTACCCACAAGTACCTACGTGCACCCACAAGTACCTACAAGCACCCACAAGTACCAACAAGCGCCCACAAGTACCTACAAGCGCCCACAAGTACCCACAAGCAACCACAAGTACCCTCAAGCACCCACAAGCACCCACAAGTACCTACAAGCAACCACAAGTACCCACAAGCACCCACAAGTACCTATAAGCACCCACAAGTACCTAGAAGCACCCACAAGTACCCACAAGCACCCGCAAGCACCCACAAGTACCCATAAGCACCCACAAGCACCCGCAAGCACCCACAAGTACCTACAAGCACCCACAAGTACCCATAAGCGCCCACAAGTACCCACAAGCACCCACAAGTACCCACAAGCACCCACAAGTACCCACATTCACCCACAAGTACCTACAAGCAACCACAAGTACCCACAAGCACCCACAAGTACCTACAAGCAACCACAAGTACCCACAAGCACCCACAAGTACCTACGAGTACCCACAAGTAACTACAAGTACCCACAAGTACCTACGTGCACCCACAAGTACCTACAAGCACCCACAAGTACCCACAAGCACCCACAAGTACCCACAAGCACCCATAAGTACCCACAAGCACCCACAAGTACCTACAAGCACCCATAAGTACCCACAAGTACCCACAAGCACCCACAAGTACCTACAAGCACCCACAAGTACCCACAAGCACCCACAAGTAAATACAAGCACCCACAAGTAAATACAAGCACCCACAAGTACTCACAAGTACTTACGCGCACCTACAAGTACCCACAAGTACTTACACGCACCTACAAGTACCCACAAGTACTTACACGCACCTACAAGTTCCCACAAGTACTTACACGCACCTACAAGTACCCACAAGTACATACAAGCACCCATAAGTACCTACAAGCACCTACAAGTACCCACAAGTACTTACACGCACATACAAGTACATACAAGCACCC
The DNA here is from genome assembly GCF_054372755.1 of Phalangium opilio. Lineage (NCBI taxonomy): Eukaryota > Metazoa > Arthropoda > Arachnida > Opiliones > Phalangiidae > Phalangium > Phalangium opilio. The sequence goes on from NW_028324219.1 coordinate 86,555, forward strand.
ACAAGTACCTACAAGTACCTACAAGCACCCACAAGTACCCACAAGCACCCACAAGTACCCACAAGCACCCACAAGTACCTACAAGCACGCATAAGTACCCACAAGCACCCACAAGCACCCACAAGTACCCACAAGCACCCACAAGTACCCACAAGCACCCACAAGTACCTACGAGTACCCACAAGTACCCACAAGTACTTACACGCACCTACAAGTACCCACAAGTACTTACACGCACCTACAAGTTCCCACAAGTACTTACACGCACCTACAAGTACCCACAAGTACATACAAGCACCCATAAGTACCTACAAGCACCTACAAGTACCCACAAGTACTTACACGCACATACAAGTACATACAAGCACCCACAAGTACCTACAAGTACCTACAAGCACCCACAAGTACCCACAAGCACCCACAAGTACCCACAAGCACCCACAAGTACCTACAAGCACGCATAAGTACCCACAAGCACCCACAAGCACCCACAAGTACCCACAAGCACCCACAAGTACCCACAAGCACCCACAAGTACCTACGAGTACCCACAAGTACCCACAAGTACTTACACGCACCTACAAGTACCCACAAGTACATACAAGCACCCATAAGTACCTACAAGCACCCACAAGCACCTACAAGTACCCACAAGTACCCACAAGCACCCACAAGTACTTACACGCACCTACAAGTACATACAAGCACCCACAAGTACCTACAAGTACCTACAAGCACCCACAAGTACCTACAAGTACCCACAAGTACCCAAAAGTACCTACAAGTACCCATAAGTACCCACACGCACCCACAAGTACCAACAAGCACCCACAACTACCTACAAGTACCCACAAGTACCCACAAGTATCTAAAAGTACCTACAAGCACCCACAAGTACCTACAAGCACCCACATGTACCTACAAGTACCCACAAGTACCTACAAGCACCCAGAAGTACCTACAAGCACCCAGAAGTACCTACAAGCACCCACAAGTACCTACAAGTACTTACAAGTACCTACAAGCACCCACAAGTACATACAAGCACCCACAAGTACCTACAAGCACCCACAAGAACCCACAAGCACCCACAAGTACTTACACGCACCTACAAGTACCCACAAGTACTTACACGCACCTACAAGTACCCACAAGTACATACAAGCACCCATAAGTACCTACAAGCACCCACAAGCACCTACAAGTACCCACAAGTACCCACAAGCACCCACAAGTACTTACACGCACCTACAAGTACATACAAGCACCCACAAGTACCTACAAGTACCTACAAGCACCCACAAGTACCAACAAGTACCCACAAGTACCCAAAAGTACCTACAAGTACCCACAAGTTTCTACAAGTACCCACAAGTAACTACAAGTACCCACAAGTACCTACGTGCACCCACAAGTACCTACAAGCACCCACAAGTACCAACAAGCGCCCACAAGTACCTACAAGCGCCCACAAGTACCCACAAGCGCCCACAAGTACCCACAAGCACCCACAAGTACCCACAAGCACCCACAAGTACCTACAAGCAACCACAAGTACCCACAAGCACCCACAAGTACCTATAAGCACCCACAAGTACCTAGAAGCACCCACAAGTACCCACAAGCACCCGCAAGCACCCACAAGTACCCATAAGCACCCACAAGCACCCGCAAGCACCCACAAGTACCTACAAGCACCCACAAGTACCCATAAGCACCCACAAGTACCCACAAGCACCCACAAGTACCCACAAGCACCCACAAGTACCCACAAGCACCCATAAGTACCCACACGCACCCACAAGTACCTACAAGCACCCACAACTACCTACAAGTACCCACAAGTACCCACAAGTATCTAAAAGTACCTACAAGCACCCACAAGTACCTACAAGCACCCACATGTACCTACAAGTACCCACAAGTACCTACAAGCACCCAGAAGTACCTACAAGCACCCAGAAGTACCTACAAGCACCCACAAGTACCTACAAGTACTTACAAGTACCTACAAGTACTTACAAGTACCTACAAGCACCCACAAGTACATACAAGCACCCACAAGTACATACAAGCACCCACAAGTACCTACAAGCACCCACAAGAACCCACAAGCACCCACAAGTACCCACAAGCACCCACAAGTACCCACAAGCACCCACAAGTAAATACAAGCACCCACAAGTAAATACAAGCACCCACAAGTACTCACAAGTACTTACACGCACCTACAAGTACCCACAAGTACTTACACGCACCTACAAGTACCCACAAGTACTTACACGCACCTACAAGTACCCACAAGTACTTACACGCACCTACAAGTACCCACAAGTACTTACACGCACCTACAAGTACCCACAAGTACATACAAGCACCCATAAGTACCTACAAGCACCCACAAGCACCTACAAGTACCCACAAGTACCCACAAGCACCCACAAGTACTTACACGCACCTACAAGTACATACAAGCACCCACAAGTACCTACAAGTACCTACAAGCACCCACAAGTACCTACAAGTACCCACAAGTACCCAAAAGTACCTACAAGTACTTACAAGTACCTACAAGTACTTACAAGTACCTACAAGCACCCACAAGTACATACAAGCACCCACAAGTACATACAAGCACCCACAAGTACCTACAAGCACCCACAAGAACCCACAAGCACCCACAAGTACCCACAAGCACCCACAAGTACCCACAAGCACCCACAAGTAAATACAAGCACCCACAAGTACTCACAAGTACTTACACGCACCTACAAGTACCCACAAGTACTTACACGCACCTACAAGTACCCACAAGTACTTACACGCACCTACAAGTACCCACAAGTACTTACACGCACCTACAAGTACCCACAAGTACTTACACGCACCTACAAGTACCCACAAGTACATACAAGCACCCATAAGTACCTACAAGCACCCACAAGCACCTACAAGTACCCACAAGTACCCACAAGCACCCACAAGTACTTACACGCACCTACAAGTACATACAAGCACCCACAAGTACCTACAAGTACCTACAAGCACCCACAAGTACCTACAAGTACCCACAAGTACCCAAAAGTACCTACAAGTACCCACAAGTTTCTACAAGTACCCACAAGTAACTACAAGTACCCACAAGTACCTACGTGCACCCACAAGTACCTACAAGCACCCACAAGTACCAACAAGCGCCCACAAGTACCTACAAGCGCCCACAAGTACCCACAAGCGCCCACAAGTACCCACAAGCACCCACAAGTACCCACAAGCACCCACAAGTACCCACAAGCACCCACAAGTACCTACAAGCAACCACAAGTACCCACAAGCACCCACAAGTACCTACAAGCAACCACAAGTACCCACAAGCACCCACAAGTACCTACGAGTACCCACAAGTAACTACAAGTACCCACAAGTACCTACGTGCACCCACAAGTACCTACAAGCACCCACAAGTACCCACAAGCACCCACAAGTACCCACAAGCACCCACAAGTACCTACAAGCACCCACAACTACCTACAAGTACCCACAAGTACCCACAAGTATCTAAAAGTACCTACAAGCACCCACAAGTACCTACAAGCACCCACATGTACCTACAAGTACCCACAAGTACCTACAAGCACCCAGAAGTACCTACAAGCACCCAGAAGTACCTACAAGCACCCACAAGTACCTACAAGTACTTACAAGTACCTACAAGCACCCACAAGTACATACAAGCACCCACAAGTACATACAAGCACCCACAAGTACCTACAAGACCCCACAAGAACCCACAAGCACCCACAAGTACCCACAAGCAACCACAAGCACCCACAAGTAAATACAAGCACCCACAAGTAAATACAAGCACCCACAAGTACTCACAAGTACTTACACGCACCTACAAGTACCCACAAGTACTTACACGCACCTACAAGTACCCACAAGTACTTACACGCACCTACAAGTACCCACAAGTACTTACACGCACCTACAAGTACCCACAAGTACTTACACGCACCTACAAGTACCCACAAGTACATACAAGCACCCATAAGTACCTACAAGCACCCACAAGCACCTACAAGTACCCACAAGTACCCACAAGCACCCACAAGTACTTACACGCACCTACAAGTACATACAAGCACCCACAAGTACCTACAAGTACCTACAAGCACCCACAAGTACCTACAAGTACCCACAAGTACCCAAAAGTACCTACAAGTACCCACAATTTTCTACAAGTACCCACAAGTAACTACAAGTAGCCACAAGTACCTACGTGCACCCACAAGTACCTACAAGCACCCACAAGTACCAACAAGCGCCCACAAGTACCTACAAGCGCCCACAAGTACCCACAAGCGCCCACAAGTACCCACAAGCACCCACAAGTACCCACAAGCACCCACAAGTACCCACAAGCACCCACAAGTACCTACAAGCAACCACAAGTACCCACAAGCACCCACAAGTACCTACAAGCAACCACAAGTACCCACAAGCACCCACAAGTACCTACGAGTACCCACAAGTAACTACAAGTACCCACAAGTACCTACGTGCACCCACAACTACCTACAAGTACCCACAAGTACCCACAAGTATCTAAAAGTACCTACAAGCACCCACAAGTACCTACAAGCACCCACATGTACCTACAAGTACCCACAAGTACCTACAAGCACCCAGAAGTACCTACAAGCACCCAGAAGTACCTACAAGCACCCACAAGTACCTACAAGTACTTACAAGTACCTACAAGCACCCACAAGTACATACAAGCACCCACAAGTACATACAAGCACCCACAAGTACCTACAAGACCCCACAAGAACCCACAAGCACCCACAAGTACCCACAAGCAACCACAAGCACCCACAAGTAAATACAAGCACCCACAAGTAAATACAAGCACCCACAAGTACTCACAAGTACTTACACGCACCTACAAGTACCCACAAGTACTTACACGCACCTACAAGTACCCACAAGTACTTACACGCACCTACAAGTACCCACAAGTACTTACACGCACCTACAAGTACCCACAAGTACTTACACGCACCTACAAGTACCCACAAGTACATACAAGCACCCATAAGTACCTACAAGCACCCACAAGCACCTACAAGTACCCACAAGTACCCACAAGCACCCACAAGTACTTACACGCACCTACAAGTACATACAAGCACCCACAAGTACCTACAAGTACCTACAAGCACCCACAAGTACCTACAAGTACCCACAAGTACCCAAAAGTACCTACAAGTACCCACAATTTTCTACAAGTACCCACAAGTAACTACAAGTAGCCACAAGTACCTACGTGCACCCACAAGTACCTACAAGCACCCACAAGTACCAACAAGCGCCCACAAGTACCTACAAGCGCCCACAAGTACCCACAAGCGCCCACAAGTACCCACAAGCACCCACAAGTACCCACAAGCACCCACAAGTACCCACAAGCACCCACAAGTACCTACAAGCAACCACAAGTACCCACAAGCACCCACAAGTACCTACAAGCAACCACAAGTACCCACAAGCACCCACAAGTACCTACGAGTACCCACAAGTAACTACAAGTACCCACAAGTACCTACGTGCACCCACAAGTACCTACAAGCACCCACAAGTACCCACAAGCACCCACAAGTACCCACAAGCACCCATAAGTACCCACAAGCACCCACAAGTACCTACAAGCACCCATAAGTACCCACAAGTACCCACAAGCACCCACAAGTACCTACAAGCACCCACAAGTACCCACAAGCACCCACAAGTAAATACAAGCACCCACAAGTAAATACAAGCACCCACAAGTACTCACAAGTACTTACACGCACCTACAAGTACCCACAAGTACTTACACGCACCTACAAGTACCCACAAGTACTTACACGCACCTACAAGTTCCCACAAGTACTTACACGCACCTACAAGTACCCACAAGTACATAAAAGCACCCATAAGTACCTACAAGCACCTACAAGTACCCACAAGTACTTACACGCACATACAAGTACATACAAGCACCCACAAGTACCTACAAGTACCTACAAGCACCCACAAGTACCCACAAGCACCCACAAGTACCCACAAGCACCCACAAGTACCTACAAGCACCCATAAGTACCCACAAGCACCCACAAGTACCCACAAGCACCCACAAGTACCCACAAGCACCCACAAGTACCCACAAGCACCCACAAGTACCTACGAGTACCCACAAGTACCCACAAGTACTTACACGCACCTACAAGTACCCACAAGTACATACAAGCACCCATAAGTACCTACAAGCACCCACAAGCACCTACAAGTACCCACAAGTACCCACAAGCACCCACAAGTACTTACACGCACCTACAAGTACATACAAGCACCCACAAGTACCTACAAGTACCTACAAGCACCCACAAGTACCTACAAGTACCCACAAGTACCCAAAAGTACCTACAAGTACCCATAAGTACCCACACGCACCCACAAGTACCTACAAGCACCCACAACTACCTACAAGTACCCACAAGTACCCACAAGTATCTAAAAGTACCTACAAGCACCCACAAGTACCTACAAGCACCCACATGTACCTACAAGTACCCACAAGTACCTACAAGCACCCAGAAGTACCTACAAGCACCCAGAAGTACCTACAAGCACCCACAAGTACCTACAAGTACTTACAAGTACCTACAAGCACCCACAAGTACATACAAGCACCCACAAGTACCTACAAGCACCCACAAGAACCCACAAGCATCCACAAGTACCCACAAGCACCCACAAGTACCCACAAGCACCCACAAGTAAATACAAGCACCCACAAGTAAATACAAGAACCCACAAGTACTCACAAGTACTTACACGCACCTACAAGTACCCACAAGTACTTACACGCACCTACAAGTACCCACAAGTACTTACACGCACCTACAAGTACCCACAAGTATTTACACGCACCTACAAGTACCCACAAGTACTTACACGCACCTACAAGTACCCACAAGTATTTACACGCACCTACAAGTACCCACAAGTACTTACACGCACCTACAAGTACCCACAAGTACATACAAGCACCCATAAGTACCTACAAGCACCCACAAGCACCTACAAGTACCCACAAGTACCAACAAGCACCCACAAGTACTTACACGCACCTACAAGTACATACAAGCACCCACAAGTACCTACAAGTACCTACAAGCACCCACAAGTACCAACAAGTACCCACAAGTACCCAAAAGTACCTACAAGTACCCACAAGTTTCTACAAGTACCCACAAGTAACTACAAGTACCCACAAGTACCTACGTGCACCCACAATTACCTACAAGCACCCACAAGTACCAACAAGCGCCCACAAGTACCTACAAGCGCCCACAAGTATCCACAAGCGCCCACAAGTACCCACAAGCACCCACAAGTACCCACAAGCACCCACAAGTACCTACAAGCAACCACAAGTACCCACAAGCACCCACAAGTACCTATAAGCACCCACAAGTACCTAGAAGCACCCACAAGTACCCACAAGTACCCACAAGCACCCACAAGTACTTACACGCACCTACAAGTACATACAAGCACCCACAAGTACCTACAAGTACCTACAAGCACCCACAAGTACCTACAAGTACCCACAAGTACCCAAAAGTACCTACAAGTACCCATAAGTACCCACACGCACCCACAAGTACCTACAAGCACCCACAACTACCTACAAGTACCCACAAGTACCCACAAGTATCTAAAAGTACCTACAAGCACCCACAAGTACCTACAAGCACCCACATGTACCTACAAGTACCCACAAGTACCTACAAGCACCCAGAAGTACCTACAAGCACCCAGAAGTACCTACAAGCACCCACAAGTACCTACAAGTACTTACAAGTACCTACAAGCACCCACAAGTACATACAAGCACCCACAAGTACCTACAAGCACCCACAAGAACCCACAAGCACCCACAAGTACTTACACGCACCTACAAGTACCCACAAGTACTTACACGCACCTACAAGTACCCACAAGTACATACAAGCACCCATAAGTACCTACAAGCACCCACAAGCACCTACAAGTACCCACAAGTACCCACAAGCACCCACAAGTACTTACACGCACCTACAAGTACATACAAGCACCCACAAGTACCTACAAGTACCTACAAGCACCCACAAGTACCAACAAGTACCCACAAGTACCCAAAAGTACCTACAAGTACCCACAAGTTTCTACAAGTACCCGAAAGTAACTACAAGTACCCACAAGTACCTACGTGCACCCACAAGTACCTACAAGCACCCACAAGTACCAACAAGCGCCCACAAGTACCTACAAGCGCCCACAAGTACCCACAAGCGCCCACAAGTACCCACAAGCACCCACAAGTACCCACAAGCACCCACAAGTACCTACAAGCAACCACAAGTACCCACAAGCACCCACAAGTACCTATAAGCACCCACAAGTACCTAGAAGCACCCACAAGTACCCACAAGCACCCGCAAGCACCCACAAGTACCCATAAGCACCCACAAGCACCCGCAAGCACCCACAAGTACCTACAAGCACCCACAAGTACCCATAAGCACCCACAAGTACCCACAAGCACCCACAAGTACCCACAAGCACCCACAAGTACCCACAAGCACCCATAAGTACCCACACGCACCCACAAGTACCTACAAGCACCCACAACTACCTACAAGTACCCACAAGTACCCACAAGTATCTAAAAGTACCTACAAGCACCCACAAGTACCTACAAGCACCCACATGTACCTACAAGTACCCACAAGTACCTACAAGCACCCAGAAGTACCTACAAGCACCCAGAAGTACCTACAAGCACCCACAAGTACCTACAAGTACTTACAAGTACCTACAAGTACTTACAAGTACCTACAAGCACCCACAAGTACATACAAGCACCCACAAGTACATACAAGCACCCACAAGTACCTACAAGCACCCACAAGCACCCACAAGTACCCACAAGCACCCACAAGTACCCACAAGCACCCACAAGTAAATACAAGCACCCACAAGTAAATACAAGCACCCACAAGTACTCACAAGTACTTACACGCACCTACAAGTACCCACAAGTACTTACACGCACCTACAAGTACCCACAAGTACTTACACGCACCTACAAGTACCCACAAGTACTTACACGCACCTACAAGTACCCACAAGTACTTACACGCACCTACAAGTACCCACAAGTACATACAAGCACCCATAAGTACCTACAAGCACCCACAAGCACCTACAAGTACCCACAAGTACCCACAAGCACCCACAAGTACTTACACGCACCTACAAGTACATACAAGCACCCACAAGTACCTACAAGTACCTACAAGCACCCACAAGTACCTACAAGTACCCACAAGTACCCAAAAGTACCTACAAGTACTTACAAGTACCTACAAGTACTTACAAGTACCTACAAGCACCCACAAGTACATACAAGCACCCACAAGTACATACAAGCACCCACAAGTACCTACAAGCACCCACAAGAACCCACAAGCACCCACAAGTACCCACAAGCACCCACAAGTACCCACAAGCACCCACAAGTAAATACAAGCACCCACAAGTACTCACAAGTACTTACACGCACCTACAAGTACCCACAAGTACTTACACGCACCTACAAGTACCCACAAGTACTTACACGCACCTACAAGTACCCACAAGTACTTACACGCACCTACAAGTACCCACAAGTACTTACACGCACCTACAAGTACCCACAAGTACATACAAGCACCCATAAGTACCTACAAGCACCCACAAGCACCTACAAGTACCCACAAGTACCCACAAGCACCCACAAGTACTTACACGCACCTACAAGTACATACAAGCACCCACAAGTACCTACAAGTACCTACAAGCACCCACAAGTACCTACAAGTACCCACAAGTACCCAAAAGTACCTACAAGTACCCACAAGTTTCTACAAGTACCCACAAGTAACTACAAGTACCCACAAGTACCTACGTGCACCCACAAGTACCTACAAGCACCCACAAGTACCAACAAGCGCCCACAAGTACCTACAAGCGCCCACAAGTACCCACAAGCGCCCACAAGTACCCACAAGCACCCACAAGTACCCACAAGCACCCACAAGTACCCACAAGCACCCACAAGTACCTACAAGCAACCACAAGTACCCACAAGCACCCACAAGTACCTACAAGCAACCACAAGTACCCACAAGCACCCACAAGTACCTACGAGTACCCACAAGTAACTACAAGTACCCACAAGTACCTACGTGCACCCACAAGTACCTACAAGCACCCACAAGTACCCACAAGCACCCACAAGTACCCACAAGCACCCACAAGTACCTACAAGCACCCACAACTACCTACAAGTACCCACAAGTACCCACAAGTATCTAAAAGTACCTACAAGCACCCACAAGTACCTACAAGCACCCACATGTACCTACAAGTACCCACAAGTACCTACAAGCACCCAGAAGTACCTACAAGCACCCAGAAGTACCTACAAGCACCCACAAGTACCTACAAGTACTTACAAGTACCTACAAGCACCCACAAGTACATACAAGCACCCACAAGTACATACAAGCACCCACAAGTACCTACAAGACCCCACAAGAACCCACAAGCACCCACAAGTACCCACAAGCAACCACAAGCACCCACAAGTAAATACAAGCACCCACAAGTAAATACAAGCACCCACAAGTACTCACAAGTACTTACACGCACCTACAAGTACCCACAAGTACTTACACGCACCTACAAGTACCCACAAGTACTTACACGCACCTACAAGTACCCACAAGTACTTACACGCACCTACAAGTACCCACAAGTACTTACACGCACCTACAAGTACCCACAAGTACATACAAGCACCCATAAGTACCTACAAGCACCCACAAGCACCTACAAGTACCCACAAGTACCCACAAGCACCCACAAGTACTTACACGCACCTACAAGTACATACAAGCACCCACAAGTACCTACAAGTACCTACAAGCACCCACAAGTACCTACAAGTACCCACAAGTACCCAAAAGTACCTACAAGTACCCACAATTTTCTACAAGTACCCACAAGTAACTACAAGTAGCCACAAGTACCTACGTGCACCCACAAGTACCTACAAGCACCCACAAGTACCAACAAGCGCCCACAAGTACCTACAAGCGCCCACAAGTACCCACAAGCGCCCACAAGTACCCACAAGCACCCACAAGTACCCACAAGCACCCACAAGTACCCACAAGCACCCACAAGTACCTACAAGCAACCACAAGTACCCACAAGCACCCACAAGTACCTACAAGCAACCACAAGTACCCACAAGCACCCACAAGTACCTACGAGTACCCACAAGTAACTACAAGTACCCACAAGTACCTACGTGCACCCACAAGTACCTACAAGCACCCACAAGTACCCACAAGCACCCACAAGTACCCACAAGCACCCATAAGTACCCACAAGCACCCACAAGTACCTACAAGCACCCATAAGTACCCACAAGTACCCACAAGCACCCACAAGTACCTACAAGCACCCACAAGCACCCACAAGTAAATACAAGCACCCACAAGTAAATACAAGCACCCACAATTACTCACAAGTACTTACACGCACCTACAAGTACCCACAAGTACTTACACGCACCTACAAGTACCCACAAGTACTTACACGCACCTACAAGTTCCCACAAGTACTTACACGCACCTACAAGTACCCACAAGTACATAAAAGCACCCATAAGTACCTACAAGCACCTACAAGTACCCACAAGTACTTACACGCACATACAAGTACATACAAGCACCCACAAGTACCTACAAGTACCTACAAGCACCCACAAGTACCCACAAGCACCCACAAGTACCCACAAGCACCCACAAGTACCTACAAGCACCCATAAGTACCCACAAGCACCCACAAGTACCCACAAGCACCCACAAGTACCCACAAGCACCCACAAGTACCCACAAGCACCCACAAGTACCTACGAGTACCCACAAGTACCCACAAGTACTTACACGCACCTACAAGTACCCACAAGTACATACAAGCACCCATAAGTACCTACAAGCACCCACAAGCACCTACAAGTACCCACAAGTACCCACAAGCACCCACAAGTACTTACACGCACCTACAAGTACATACAAGCACCCACAAGTACCTACAAGTACCTACAAGCACCCACAAGTACCTACAAGTACCCACAAGTACCCAAAAGTACCTACAAGTACCCATAAGTACCCACACGCACCCACAAGTACCTACAAGCACCCACAACTACCTACAAGTACCCACAAGTACCCACAAGTATCTAAAAGTACCTACAAGCACCCACAAGTACCTACAAGCACCCACATGTACCTACAAGTACCCACAAGTACCTACAAGCACCCAGAAGTACCTACAAGCACCCAGAAGTACCTACAAGCACCCACAAGTACCTACAAGTACTTACAAGTACCTACAAGCACCCACAAGTACATACAAGCACCCACAAGTACCTACAAGCACCCACAAGAACCCACAAGCATCCACAAGTACCCACAAGCACCCACAAGTACCCACAAGCACCCACAAGTAAATACAAGCACCCACAAGTAAATACAAGAACCCACAAGTACTCACAAGTACTTACACGCACCTACAAGTACCCACAAGTACTTACACGCACCTACAAGTACCCACAAGTACTTACACGCACCTACAAGTACCCACAAGTATTTACACGCACCTACAAGTACCCACAAGTACTTACACGCACCTACAAGTACCCACAAGTATTTACACGCACCTACAAGTACCCACAAGTACTTACACGCACCTACAAGTACCCACAAGTACATACAAGCACCCATAAGTACCTACAAGCACCCACAAGCACCTACAAGTACCCACAAGTACCAACAAGCACCCACAAGTACTTACACGCACCTACAAGTACATACAAGCACCCACAAGTACCTACAAGTACCTACAAGCACCCACAAGTACCAACAAGTACCCACAAGTACCCAAAAGTACCTACAAGTACCCACAAGTTTCTACAAGTACCCACAAGTAACTACAAGTACCCACAAGTACCTACGTGCACCCACAATTACCTACAAGCACCCACAAGTACCAACAAGCGCCCACAAGTACCTACAAGCGCCCACAAGTACCCACAAGCGCCCACAAGTACCCACAAGCACCCACAAGTACCCACAAGCACCCACAAGTACCTACAAGCAACCACAAGTACCCACAAGCACCCACAAGTACCTATAAGCACCCACAAGTACCTAGAAGCACCCACAAGTACCCACAAGTACCCACAAGCACCCACAAGTACTTACACGCACCTACAAGTACATACAAGCACCTACAAGTACCTACAAGTACCTACAAGCACCCACAAGTACCTACAAGTACCCACAAGTACCCAAAAGTACCTACAAGTACCCATAAGTACCCACACGCACCCACAAGTACCTACAAGCACCCACAACTACCTACAAGTACCCACAAGTACCCACAAGTATCTAAAAGTACCTACAAGCACCCACAAGTACCTACAAGCACCCACATGTACCTACAAGTACCCACAAGTACCTACAAGCACCCAGAAGTACCTACAAGCACCCAGAAGTACCTACAAGCACCCACAAGTACCTACAAGTACTTACAAGTACCTACAAGCACCCACAAGTACATACAAGCACCCACAAGTACCTACAAGCACCCACAAGAACCCACAAGCACCCACAAGTACTTACACGCACCTACAAGTACCCACAAGTACTTACACGCACCTACAAGTACCCACAAGTACATACAAGCACCCATAAGTACCTACAAGCACCCACAAGCACCTACAAGTACCCACAAGTACCCACAAGCACCCACAAGTACTTACACGCACCTACAAGTACATACAAGCACCCACAAGTACCTACAAGTACCTACAAGCACCCACAAGTACCAACAAGTACCCACAAGCACCCATAAGTACCTACAAGCACCCACAAGCACCTACAAGTACCCACAAGTACCCACAAGCACCCACAAGTACTTACACGCACCTACAAGTACATACAAGCACCCACAAGTACCTACAAGTACCTACAAGCACCCACAAGTACCAACAAGTACCCACAAGTACCCAAAAGTGCCTACAAGTACCCACAAGTTTCTACAAGTACCCACAAGTAACTACAAGTACCCACAAGTACCTACGTGCACCCACAAGTACCTACAAGCACCCACAAGTACCAACAAGCGCCCACAAGTACCTACAAGCGCCCACAAGTACCCACAAGCAACCACAAGTACCCTCAAGCACCCACAAGCACCCACAAGTACCTACAAGCAACCACAAGTACCTATAAGCACCCACAAGTACCCACAAGCACCCGCAAGCACCCACAAGTACCCATAAGCACCCACAAGCACCCGCAAGCACCCACAAGTACCTACAAGCACCCACAAGTACCCATAAGCGCCCACAAGTACCCACAAGCACCCACAAGTACCCACAAGCACCCACAAGTACCCACATTCACCCACAAGTACCTACAAGCAACCACAAGTACCCACAAGCACCCACAAGTACCTACAAGCAACCACAAGTACCCACAAGTTTCTACAAGTACCCACAAGTAACTACAAGCACCCACAAGTACCTACAAGCAACCACAAGTACCCACAAGTTTCTACAAGTACCCACAAGCACCCACAAGTACCCACAAGCACCCACAAGTACCCACAAGCACCCACAAGTACCTACGAGTACCCACAAGTACCCACAAGTACTTACACGCACCTACAAGTACCCACAAGTACATACAAGCACCCATAAGTACCTACAAGCACCCACAAGCACCCACAAGCACCCACAAGTACCTACAAGCAACCACAAGTACCCACAAGCACCCACAAGTACCTATAAGCACCCACAAGTACCTAGAAGCACCCACAAGTACCCACAAGCACCCGCAAGCACCCACAAGTACCCATAAGCACCCACAAGCACCCGCAAGCACCCACAAGTACCTACAAGCACCCACAAGTACCCATAAGCGCCCACAAGTACCCACAAGCACCCACAAGTACCCACAAGCACCCACAAGTACCCACATTCACCCACAAGTACCTACAAGCAACCACAAGTACCCACAAGCACCCACAAGAACCCACAAGCACCCACAAGTACCCACAAGCACCCACAAGTACCCACAAGCACCCACAAGTAAATACAAGCACCCACAAGTAAATACAAGC
The DNA here is from genome assembly GCF_054372755.1 of Phalangium opilio. Lineage (NCBI taxonomy): Eukaryota > Metazoa > Arthropoda > Arachnida > Opiliones > Phalangiidae > Phalangium > Phalangium opilio. Next base: position 101,891 of record NW_028324219.1, read on the forward strand.
ACCCACAAGTACTCACAAGTACTTACACGCACCTACAAGTACCCACAAGTACTTACACGCACCTACAAGTACCCACAAGTACTTACACGCACCTACAAGTACCCACAAGTACTTACACGCACCTACAAGTACCCACAAGTACTTACACGCACCTACAAGTACCCACAAGTACATACAAGCACCCATAAGTACCTACAAGCACCCACAAGCACCTACAAGTACCCACAAGTACCCACAAGCACCCACAAGTACTTACACGCACCTACAAGTACATACAAGCACCCACAAGTACCTACAAGTACCTACAAGCACCCACAAGTACCTACAAGTACCCACAAGTACCCAAAAGTACCTACAAGTACTTACAAGTACCTACAAGTACTTACAAGTACCTACAAGCACCCACAAGTACATACAAGCACCCACAAGTACATACAAGCACCCACAAGTACCTACAAGCACCCACAAGAACCCACAAGCACCCACAAGTACCCACAAGCACCCACAAGTACCCACAAGCACCCACAAGTAAATACAAGCACCCACAAGTACTCACAAGTACTTACACGCACCTACAAGTACCCACAAGTACTTACACGCACCTACAAGTACCCACAAGTACTTACACGCACCTACAAGTACCCACAAGTACTTACACGCACCTACAAGTACCCACAAGTACTTACACGCACCTACAAGTACCCACAAGTACATACAAGCACCCATAAGTACCTACAAGCACCCACAAGCACCTACAAGTACCCACAAGTACCCACAAGCACCCACAAGTACTTACACGCACCTACAAGTACATACAAGCACCCACAAGTACCTACAAGTACCTACAAGCACCCACAAGTACCTACAAGTACCCACAAGTACCCAAAAGTACCTACAAGTACCCACAAGTTTCTACAAGTACCCACAAGTAACTACAAGTACCCACAAGTACCTACGTGCACCCACAAGTACCTACAAGCACCCACAAGTACCAACAAGCGCCCACAAGTACCTACAAGCGCCCACAAGTACCCACAAGCGCCCACAAGTACCCACAAGCACCCACAAGTACCCACAAGCACCCACAAGTACCCACAAGCACCCACAAGTACCTACAAGCAACCACAAGTACCCACAAGCACCCACAAGTACCTACAAGCAACCACAAGTACCCACAAGCACCCACAAGTACCTACGAGTACCCACAAGTAACTACAAGTACCCACAAGTACCTACGTGCACCCACAAGTACCTACAAGCACCCACAAGTACCCACAAGCACCCACAAGTACCCACAAGCACCCACAAGTACCTACAAGCACCCACAACTACCTACAAGTACCCACAAGTACCCACAAGTATCTAAAAGTACCTACAAGCACCCACAAGTACCTACAAGCACCCACATGTACCTACAAGTACCCACAAGTACCTACAAGCACCCAGAAGTACCTACAAGCACCCAGAAGTACCTACAAGCACCCACAAGTACCTACAAGTACTTACAAGTACCTACAAGCACCCACAAGTACATACAAGCACCCACAAGTACATACAAGCACCCACAAGTACCTACAAGACCCCACAAGAACCCACAAGCACCCACAAGTACCCACAAGCAACCACAAGCACCCACAAGTAAATACAAGCACCCACAAGTAAATACAAGCACCCACAAGTACTCACAAGTACTTACACGCACCTACAAGTACCCACAAGTACTTACACGCACCTACAAGTACCCACAAGTACTTACACGCACCTACAAGTACCCACAAGTACTTACACGCACCTACAAGTACCCACAAGTACTTACACGCACCTACAAGTACCCACAAGTACATACAAGCACCCATAAGTACCTACAAGCACCCACAAGCACCTACAAGTACCCACAAGTACCCACAAGCACCCACAAGTACTTACACGCACCTACAAGTACATACAAGCACCCACAAGTACCTACAAGTACCTACAAGCACCCACAAGTACCTACAAGTACCCACAAGTACCCAAAAGTACCTACAAGTACCCACAATTTTCTACAAGTACCCACAAGTAACTACAAGTAGCCACAAGTACCTACGTGCACCCACAAGTACCTACAAGCACCCACAAGTACCAACAAGCGCCCACAAGTACCTACAAGCGCCCACAAGTACCCACAAGCGCCCACAAGTACCCACAAGCACCCACAAGTACCCACAAGCACCCACAAGTACCCACAAGCACCCACAAGTACCTACAAGCAACCACAAGTACCCACAAGCACCCACAAGTACCTACAAGCAACCACAAGTACCCACAAGCACCCACAAGTACCTACGAGTACCCACAAGTAACTACAAGTACCCACAAGTACCTACGTGCACCCACAAGTACCTACAAGCACCCACAAGTACCCACAAGCACCCACAAGTACCCACAAGCACCCATAAGTACCCACAAGCACCCACAAGTACCTACAAGCACCCATAAGTACCCACAAGTACCCACAAGCACCCACAAGTACCTACAAGCACCCACAAGTACCCACAAGCACCCACAAGTAAATACAAGCACCCACAAGTAAATACAAGCACCCACAAGTACTCACAAGTACTTACACGCACCTACAAGTACCCACAAGTACTTACACGCACCTACAAGTACCCACAAGTACTTACACGCACCTACAAGTTCCCACAAGTACTTACACGCACCTACAAGTACCCACAAGTACATGAAAGCACCCATAAGTACCTACAAGCACCTACAAGTACCCACAAGTACTTACACGCACATACAAGTACATACAAGCACCCACAAGTACCTACAAGTACCTACAAGCACCCACAAGTACCCACAAGCACCCACAAGTACCCACAAGCACCCACAAGTACCTACAAGCACCCATAAGTACCCACAAGCACCCACAAGTACCCACAAGCACCCACAAGTACCCACAAGCACCCACAAGTACCCACAAGCACCCACAAGTACCTACGAGTACCCACAAGTACCCACAAGTACTTACACGCACCTACAAGTACCCACAAGTACATACAAGCACCCATAAGTACCTACAAGCACCCACAAGCACCTACAAGTACCCACAAGTACCCACAAGCACCCACAAGTACTTACACGCACCCACAAGTACATACAAGCACCCACAAGTACCTACAAGTACCTACAAGCACCCACAAGTACCTACAAGTACCCACAAGTACCCAAAAGTACCTACAAGTACCCATAAGTACCCACACGCACCCACAAGTACCTACAAGCACCCACAACTACCTACAAGTACCCACAAGTACCCACAAGTATCTAAAAGTACCTACAAGCACCCACAAGTACCTACAAGCACCCACATGTACCTACAAGTACCCACAAGTACCTACAAGCACCCAGAAGTACCTACAAGCACCCAGAAGTACCTACAAGCACCCACAAGTACCTACAAGTACTTACAAGTACCTACAAGCACCCACAAGTACATACAAGCACCCACAAGTACCTACAAGCACCCACAAGAACCCACAAGCATCCACAAGTACCCACAAGCACCCACAAGTACCCACAAGCACCCACAAGTAAATACAAGCACCCACAAGTAAATACAAGAACCCACAAGTACTCACAAGTACTTACACGCACCTACAAGTACCCACAAGTACTTACACGCACCTACAAGTACCCACAAGTACTTACACGCACCTACAAGTACCCACAAGTATTTACACGCACCTACAAGTACCCACAAGTACTTACACGCACCTACAAGTACCCACAAGTATTTACACGCACCTACAAGTACCCACAAGTACTTACACGCACCTACAAGTACCCACAAGTACATACAAGCACCCATAAGTACCTACAAGCACCCACAAGCACCTACAAGTACCCACAAGTACCAACAAGCACCCACAAGTACTTACACGCACCTACAAGTACATACAAGCACCCACAAGTACCTACAAGTACCTACAAGCACCCACAAGTACCAACAAGTACCCACAAGTACCCAAAAGTACCTACAAGTACCCACAAGTTTCTACAAGTACCCACAAGTAACTACAAGTACCCACAAGTACCTACGTGCACCCACAATTACCTACAAGCACCCACAAGTACCAACAAGCGCCCACAAGTACCTACAAGCGCCCACAAGTACCCACAAGCGCCCACAAGTACCCACAAGCACCCACAAGTACCCACAAGCACCCACAAGTACCTACAAGCAACCACAAGTACCCACAAGCACCCACAAGTACCTATAAGCACCCACAAGTACCTAGAAGCACCCACAAGTACCCACAAGCACCCACAAGTACTTACACGCACCTACAAGTACATACAAGCACCCACAAGTACCTACAAGTACCTACAAGCACCCACAAGTACCTACAAGTACCCACAAGTACCCAAAAGTACCTACAAGTACCCATAAGTACCCACACGCACCCACAAGTACCTACAAGCACCCACAACTACCTACAAGTACCCACAAGTACCCACAAGTATCTAAAAGTACCTACAAGCACCCACAAGTACCTACAAGCACCCACATGTACCTACAAGTACCCACAAGTACCTACAAGCACCCAGAAGTACCTACAAGCACCCAGAAGTACCTACAAGCACCCACAAGTACCTACAAGTACTTACAAGTACCTACAAGCACCCACAAGTACATACAAGCACCCACAAGTACCTACAAGCACCCACAAGAACCCACAAGCACCCACAAGTACTTACACGCACCTACAAGTACCCACAAGTACTTACACGCACCTACAAGTACCCACAAGTACATACAAGCACCCATAAGTACCTACAAGCACCCACAAGCACCTACAAGTACCCACAAGTACCCACAAGCACCCACAAGTACTTACACGCACCTACAAGTACATACAAGCACCCACAAGTACCTACAAGTACCTACAAGCACCCACAAGTACCAACAAGTACCCACAAGTACCCAAAAGTACCTACAAGTACCCACAAGTTTCTACAAGTACCCACAAGTAACTACAAGTACCCACAAGTACCTACGTGCACCCACAAGTACCTACAAGCACCCACAAGTACCAACAAGCGCCCACAAGTACCTACAAGCGCCCACAAGTACCCACAAGCGCCCACAAGTACCCACAAGCACCCACAAGTACCCACAAGCACCCACAAGTACCTACAAGCAACCACAAGTACCCACAAGCACCCACAAGTACCTATAAGCACCCACAAGTACCTAGAAGCACCCACAAGTACCCACAAGCACCCGCAAGCACCCACAAGTACCCATAAGCACCCACAAGCACCCGCAAGCACCCACAAGTACCTACAAGCACCCACAAGTACCCATAAGCACCCACAAGTACCCACAAGCACCCACAAGTACCCACAAGCACCCACAAGTACCCACAAGCACCCATAAGTACCCACACGCACCCACAAGTACCTACAAGCACCCACAACTACCTACAAGTACCCACAAGTACCCACAAGTATCTAAAAGTACCTACAAGCACCCACAAGTACCTACAAGCACCCACATGTACCTACAAGTACCCACAAGTACCTACAAGCACCCAGAAGTACCTACAAGCACCCAGAAGTACCTACAAGCACCCACAAGTACCTACAAGTACTTACAAGTACCTACAAGTACTTACAAGTACCTACAAGCACCCACAAGTACATACAAGCACCCACAAGTACATACAAGCACCCACAAGTACCTACAAGCACCCACAAGAACCCACAAGCACCCACAAGTACCCACAAGCACCCACAAGTACCCACAAGCACCCACAAGTAAATACAAGCACCCACAAGTAAATACAAGCACCCACAAGTACTCACAAGTACTTACACGCACCTACAAGTACCCACAAGTACTTACACGCACCTACAAGTACCCACAAGTACTTACACGCACCTACAAGTACCCACAAGTACTTACACGCACCTACAAGTACCCACAAGTACTTACACGCACCTACAAGTACCCACAAGTACATACAAGCACCCATAAGTACCTACAAGCACCCACAAGCACCTACAAGTACCCACAAGTACCCACAAGCACCCACAAGTACTTACACGCACCTACAAGTACATACAAGCACCCACAAGTACCTACAAGTACCTACAAGCACCCACAAGTACCTACAAGTACCCACAAGTACCCAAAAGTACCTACAAGTACTTACAAGTACCTACAAGTACTTACAAGTACCTACAAGCACCCACAAGTACATACAAGCACCCACAAGTACATACAAGCACCCACAAGTACCTACAAGCACCCACAAGAACCCACAAGCACCCACAAGTACCCACAAGCACCCACAAGTACCCACAAGCACCCACAAGTAAATACAAGCACCCACAAGTACTCACAAGTACTTACACGCACCTACAAGTACCCACAAGTACTTACACGCACCTACAAGTACCCACAAGTACTTACACGCACCTACAAGTACCCACAAGTACTTACACGCACCTACAAGTACCCACAAGTACTTACACGCACCTACAAGTACCCACAAGTACATACAAGCACCCATAAGTACCTACAAGCACCCACAAGCACCTACAAGTACCCACAAGTACCCACAAGCACCCACAAGTACTTACACGCACCTACAAGTACATACAAGCACCCACAAGTACCTACAAGTACCTACAAGCACCCACAAGTACCTACAAGTACCCACAAGTACCCAAAAGTACCTACAAGTACCCACAAGTTTCTACAAGTACCCACAAGTAACTACAAGTACCCACAAGTACCTACGTGCACCCACAAGTACCTACAAGCACCCACAAGTACCAACAAGCGCCCACAAGTACCTACAAGCGCCCACAAGTACCCACAAGCGCCCACAAGTACCCACAAGCACCCACAAGTACCCACAAGCACCCACAAGTACCCACAAGCACCCACAAGTACCTACAAGCAACCACAAGTACCCACAAGCACCCACAAGTACCTACAAGCAACCACAAGTACCCACAAGCACCCACAAGTACCTACGAGTACCCACAAGTAACTACAAGTACCCACAAGTACCTACGTGCACCCACAAGTACCTACAAGCACCCACAAGTACCCACAAGCACCCACAAGTACCCACAAGCACCCACAAGTACCTACAAGCACCCACAACTACCTACAAGTACCCACAAGTACCCACAAGTATCTAAAAGTACCTACAAGCACCCACAAGTACCTACAAGCACCCACATGTACCTACAAGTACCCACAAGTACCTACAAGCACCCAGAAGTACCTACAAGCACCCAGAAGTACCTACAAGCACCCACAAGTACCTACAAGTACTTACATGTACCTACAAGCACCCACAAGTACATACAAGCACCCACAAGTACATACAAGCACCCACAAGTACCTACAAGACCCCACAAGAACCCACAAGCACCCACAAGTACCCACAAGCAACCACAAGCACCCACAAGTAAATACAAGCACCCACAAGTAAATACAAGCACCCACAAGTACTCACAAGTACTTACACGCACCTACAAGTACCCACAAGTACTTACACGCACCTACAAGTACCCACAAGTACTTACACGCACCTACAAGTACCCACAAGTACTTACACGCACCTACAAGTACCCACAAGTACTTACACGCACCTACAAGTACCCACAAGTACATACAAGCACCCATAAGTACCTACAAGCACCCACAAGCACCTACAAGTACCCACAAGTACCCACAAGCACCCACAAGTACTTACACGCACCTACAAGTACATACAAGCACCCACAAGTACCTACAAGTACCTACAAGCACCCACAAGTACCTACAAGTACCCACAAGTACCCAAAAGTACCTACAAGTACCCACAATTTTCTACAAGTACCCACAAGTAACTACAAGTAGCCACAAGTACCTACGTGCACCCACAAGTACCTACAAGCACCCACAAGTACCAACAAGCGCCCACAAGTACCTACAAGCGCCCACAAGTACCCACAAGCGCCCACAAGTACCCACAAGCACCCACAAGTACCCACAAGCACCCACAAGTACCCACAAGCACCCACAAGTACCTACAAGCAACCACAAGTACCCACAAGCACCCACAAGTACCTACAAGCAACCACAAGTACCCACAAGCACCCACAAGTACCTACGAGTACCCACAAGTAACTACAAGTACCCACAAGTACCTACGTGCACCCACAAGTACCTACAAGCACCCACAAGTACCCACAAGCACCCACAAGTACCCACAAGCACCCATAAGTACCCACAAGCACCCACAAGTACCTACAAGCACCCATAAGTACCCACAAGTACCCACAAGCACCCACAAGTACCTACAAGCACCCACAAGCACCCACAAGTAAATACAAGCACCCACAAGTAAATACAAGCACCCACAATTACTCACAAGTACTTACACGCACCTACAAGTACCCACAAGTACTTACACGCACCTACAAGTACCCACAAGTACTTACACGCACCTACAAGTTCCCACAAGTACTTACACGCACCTACAAGTACCCACAAGTACATAAAAGCACCCATAAGTACCTACAAGCACCTACAAGTACCCACAAGTACTTACACGCACATACAAGTACATACAAGCACCCACAAGTACCTACAAGTACCTACAAGCACCCACAAGTACCCACAAGCACCCACAAGTACCCACAAGCACCCACAAGTACCTACAAGCACCCATAAGTACCCACAAGCACCCACAAGTACCCACAAGCACCCACAAGTACCCACAAGCACCCACAAGTACCCACAAGCACCCACAAGTACCTACGAGTACCCACAAGTACCCACAAGTACTTACACGCACCTACAAGTACCCACAAGTACATACAAGCACCCATAAGTACCTACAAGCACCCACAAGCACCTACAAGTACCCACAAGTACCCACAAGCACCCACAAGTACTTACACGCACCTACAAGTACATACAAGCACCCACAAGTACCTACAAGTACCTACAAGCACCCACAAGTACCTACAAGTACCCACAAGTACCCAAAAGTACCTACAAGTACCCATAAGTACCCACACGCACCCACAAGTACCTACAAGCACCCACAACTACCTACAAGTACCCACAAGTACCCACAAGTATCTAAAAGTACCTACAAGCACCCACAAGTACCTACAAGCACCCACATGTACCTACAAGTACCCACAAGTACCTACAACCCCAGTAACACGAGTGTTCCGCGTTCGAGTCGGTTCGAGGTAGATTCATCGGTTTATGGTCTAGGCGGTAGTTACGACTAAAATCCGACTCTTATCCAACTTCAGTTGCCAACTCCGCTTTGCAGTCGGCCGTGAGAACAATAAAATAGAGTTGGCGATAGTTGTATTTTAAGTCGGTTGGTGTAAGGAAGGATTAGGTCGGCTGCTCAACTCCTTACCAACTAACATGGGTTTTTATCAAATTAACAACAAGGGTCGAGAGGTCGGCATATCCGACTACCTACCGATCAATGCTAAACATTTCAAATTTCGTTATAATGAAGCTTCCGCGTTTGAGTCGGTTCGAGGTAGATTCGTCGGTTTATAGTCTAGTTGGCACTTACAACGGAAATCCGACTCTTATCCAACTTCAGTTGCTAACTTCGCTTTGCAGTTGGCCTTGAGAACAATAGAATAGAGTAGTCTGATAGTTACATTTTAAGTCGGTTAATGTAATGAAGGATTATGTTGGCTGCTCGACTCCTTGCCAACTAAAATGCGTTTTTATCAAAGTGCACTAGTGTATCAACGGTTTAAGATTATCTTAAATATTAAAATAAATATAATTAATATTTTGAATTTTCTTCGATAACTATTAACCTTATTGCGCGTTACATCGTTTAAAAAATAACTATTGAACATTCTTGAGAGACTAGACTAATATTGACGTTTGAAATGAAGCATACGCTTATTGTTGTCTTACTCAAATCGGTACATAAGGTTTCGAATCTTAGTAATGGATAAGAACAGCACAATTGCGTGAACCACTGGTGGAAAATGCACCATTGGGAGGCTAGAAGTTTCTTGTAACCCTAGCAGATCGCCGCGTACATCTTAACCTTAACGATGATGAAGGAGAAGAAGCCAGTAAGTACAGACTTTTGTCCATGTGGGATGGACAAAAGACCAGATGAAAGTGGTGTTTAGAAGACAGTAACTACAACCCTTAAAGCCGACCACAAATAAGCTTTAAATCCGACCAAAAGTAAGCCAAAAGCCGACCATAAACAATCCATAAAGCCGACCATAAACAAGTCGTAAAGCCGACCATAAACAAGTCGTAAAGCCGACCATAAACAAGTCGTAAAGCCGACCATAAACAAGTCGTAAAGCCGACCATAAACAAGTCGTAAAGCCGACCATAAACAAGTCGTAAAGCCGACCATAAACAAGTCGTAAAGCCGACCATAAACAAGTCGTAAAGCCTACCATAATGAAGTCGTAAAGCCGACCACAAACAAGCCATAAAGCCGACCACAAACAAGCCATAAATCCGACAAATAACAGTCGATAAAGCCGACCGCAATTAGATTAATAATCCGACCATAACCAAATAACAAAGCCGACTTCTTGTTTGATAAGGTAAGAGCTGGTCACGCTTACATTTTAGAGTCGGTTAAAGTGCTGGCAAAATTTCCATGACTGGAAGTCGGGCCGACGCTTAAACGGATAGGACATTTCGACGGTCGAAATGAAAGTTTACCGACGCTTTTACGTCAGTGTTGGTTGGACTTCGAACCGACTACGTCGGTCCAACGTCGATTTTGTTACAGGGGAAGCACCCAGAAGTACCTACAAGCACCCAGAAGTACCTACAAGCACCCACAAGTACCTACAAGTACTTACAAGTACCTACAAGCACCCACAAGTACATACAAGCACCCACAAGTACCTACAAGCACCCACAAGAACCCACAAGCATCCACAAGTACCCACAAGCACCCACAAGTACCCACAAGCACCCACAAGTAAATACAAGCACCCACAAGTAAATACAAGAACCCACAAGTACTCACAAGTACTTACACGCACCTACAAGTACCCACAAGTACTTACACGCACCTACAAGTACCCACAAGTACTTACACGCACCTACAAGTACCCACAAGTATTTACACGCACCTACAAGTACCCACAAGTACTTACACGCACCTACAAGTACCCACAAGTATTTACACGCACCTACAAGTACCCACAAGTACTTACACGCACCTACAAGTACCCACAAGTACATACAAGCACCCATAAGTACCTACAAGCACCCACAAGCACCTACAAGTACCCACAAGTACCAACAAGCACCCACAAGTACTTACACGCACCTACAAGTACATACAAGCACCCACAAGTACCTACAAGTACCTACAAGCACCCACAAGTACCAACAAGTACCCACAAGTACCCAAAAGTACCTACAAGTACCCACAAGTTTCTACAAGTACCCACAAGTAACTACAAGTACCCACAAGTACCTACGTGCACCCACAATTACCTACAAGCACCCACAAGTACCAACAAGCGCCCACAAGTACCTACAAGCGCCCACAAGTACCCACAAGCGCCCACAAGTACCCACAAGCACCCACAAGTACCCACAAGCACCCACAAGTACCTACAAGCAACCACAAGTACCCACAAGCACCCACAAGTACCTATAAGCACCCACAAGTACCTAGAAGCACCCACAAGTACCCACAAGTACCCACAAGCACCCACAAGTACTTACACGCACCTACAAGTACATACAAGCACCCACAAGTACCTACAAGTACCTACAAGCACCCATAAGTACCTACAAGTACCCACAAGTACCCAAAAGTACCTACAAGTACCCATAAGTACCCACACGCACCCACAAGTACCTACAAGCACCCACAACTACCTACAAGTACCCACAAGTACCCACAAGTATCTAAAAGTACCTACAAGCACCCACAAGTACCTACAAGCACCCACATGTACCTACAAGTACCCACAAGTACCTACAAGCACCCAGAAGTACCTACAAGCACCCAGAAGTACCTACAAGCACCCACAAGTACCTACAAGTACTTACAAGTACCTACAAGCACCCACAAGTACATACAAGCACCCACAAGTACCTACAAGCACCCACAAGAACCCACAAGCACCCACAAGTACTTACACGCACCTACAAGTACCCACAAGTACTTACACGCACCTACAAGTACCCACAAGTACATACAAGCACCCATAAGTACCTACAAGCACCCACAAGCACCTACAAGTACCCACAAGTACCCACAAGCACCCACAAGTACTTACACGCACCTACAAGTACATACAAGCACCCACAAGTACCTACAAGTACCTACAAGCACCCACAAGTACCAACAAGTACCCACAAGCACCCATAAGTACCTACAAGCACCCACAAGCACCTACAAGTACCCACAAGTACCCACAAGCACCCACAAGTACTTACACGCACCTACAAGTACATACAAGCACCCACAAGTACCTACAAGTACCTACAAGCACCCACAAGTACCAACAAGTACCCACAAGTACCCAAAAGTGCCTACAAGTACCCACAAGTTTCTACAAGTACCCACAAGTAACTACAAGTACCCACAAGTACCTACGTGCACCCACAAGTACCTACAAGCACCCACAAGTACCAACAAGCGCCCACAAGTACCTACAAGCGCCCACAAGTACCCACAAGCAACCACAAGTACCCTCAAGCACCCACAAGCACCCACAAGTACCTACAAGCAACCACAAGTACCTACCCCAGTAGCAAAATCGACGTTGGACCGACGTAGTCGGTTCGAGGTCCAACCAACACTGACGTAAAAGCGTCGGTAAACTTTCATTTCGACCGTCGAAATGTCCTATCCGTTTAAGCGTCGGCCCGACTTCCGGTCATAGAAATTTTGCCAGCACTTTAACCGACTCTTAAAAGTAAGCGTGTCCAGCTCTTACCTTATCAAACAAGAAGTCGGCTTTGTTATCTGGTTATGGTCGGATTATTAATCTAATTTCGGTCGGCTTTATCGACTGTTATTTATGGGATTTATGGCTTGTTTGTGGTCGGCTTTATAGCTTGTTTGTGGTTGGCTTTATGGCTTGTTTGTGGTTGGCTTTATGGCTTGTTTGTAGTCGGCTTTATGGCTCTTTTATGGTCGGCTATACGACTTGATTATGGTAGGCTTTACGACTTGATTATGGTAGGCTTTACGACTTGTTTATGGTCGGCTTTATGGATTGTTTATGGTTGGCTGTATGGCTTGTTTATGGTCGGCTTTATGGCTTGTTTATGGTCGGCTTTATGGATTGTTTATGGTCGGCTTTATGGATTGTTTATGGTCGGCTTTATGGATTGTTTATGGTCGGCTTTATGGATTGTTTATGGTCGGCTTTAAGGGTCGTAGTTACTGTCTTCTAAACCCCACTTTCATCTGGTGTTTTGTCCATCCCACATGGACTCCGGTGTGAACTTACTGGCTTCTACTCCTTCATCATCGTTAAGGTTAGCAATCGGCTAGGGTTACAAGAAACTTCTAGCCTCCCAATGACGCAGTTTCCACCAAAGGTTCACGCAATTGTGCTGTTCTTATCCATTACTAAGATTCGAAACCTTATGTACCGATTGGAAGCTTCATTATAACGAAACTTGAAATGTTTAGTATTGATCGGTAGGTAGTCGGATATGCCGACCTCTCGACCCTTGTTGTTAAATTAATAAAAACCCATGTTTGTTGGTAAGGAGTTGAGCAGCCGACCTAATCCTTCCTTACACCAACCGACTTAAAATGTAACTATCAGCCAACTCTATTTGCTTGTTCTCACCGCCGTCTTCAAAGCGGAGCTAGTAACTGAAGTTGGATAAGAGTCGGACTTCAGTTGCAAGTGCCGACTAGACCATAAACCGACGAATCTACCTCGCACCGACTCAAACGCGGAAGAAGCTTCATTATAACTATTCTTTAGTATGATCGGCAGGTAGTCGGATATGCCGACCTCTCGTCCCTTGTTGTTATTTTGATAAAAACCCATGTTAGTTGGTAAAGAGTTAAGCAGCCGACCTAATCCTTTCTTACACCAACCGACATAAAATGTAACTATCAGCCAACTCTATTTGTTTGTTCTCACGGCCGACTTCAAAGCGGAGCTGTATCTGAAGTTGGATAAGAGGCGGACTTTAGTCGTAAGTGCTGACTATGCCATAAAGCGAAGAATCTACCAAGAACCGACTCAAACGCGGAAGAAGCTTCATTACAACTAAATCTGAAATTTTCAATGTGATCGGTAGGCCGTCGGATATGTCGACCTCTAGACCTATATTGTTATCTTTTATTTGATAGAAACGCGTGTTAGTTGGTAAGGAGTCGAGCAGCCGACCTAATCCTTCATTACATTAACCGACTTAAAATACAACTATCAGCCAACTCTATTTTATTGTTCTCACGGCCGACTGCAAAGCGGAGTTGGCAACTAAAGATGGATAAGAGTCGGATTTTGGTCGTAACTACCGACTAGACCATAAACCGACGAATCTACCTCGAACCGACTCGAACGCGGAACACTCGTGTTACTGGGGTATAAGCACCCACAAGTACCCACAAGCACCCGCAAGCACCCACAAGTACCCATAAGCACCCACAAGCACCCGCAAGCACCCACAAGTACCTACAAGCACCCACAAGTACCCATAAGCGCCCACAAGTACCCACAAGCACCCACAAGTACCCACAAGCACCCACAAGTACCCACATTCACCCACAAGTACCTACAAGCAACCACAAGTACCCACAAGCACCCACAAGTACCTACAAGCAACCACAAGTACCCACAAGTTTCTACAAGTACCCACAAGTAACTACAAGCACCCACAAGTACCTACAAGCAACCACAAGTACCCACAAGTTTCTACAAGTACCCACAAGCACCCACAAGTACCCACAAGCACCCACAAGTACCCACAAGCACCCACAAGTACCTACGAGTACCCACAAGTACCCACAAGTACTTACACGCACCTACAAGTACCCACAAGTACATACAAGCACCCATAAGTACCTACAAGCACCCACAAGCACCCACAAGCACCCACAAGTACCTACAAGCAACCACAAGTACCCACAAGCACCCACAAGTACCTATAAGCACCCACAAGTACCTAGAAGCACCCACAAGTACCCACAAGCACCCGCAAGCACCCACAAGTACCCATAAGCACCCACAAGCACCCGCAAGCACCCACAAGTACCTACAAGCACCCACAAGTACCCATAAGCGCCCACAAGTACCCACAAGCACCCACAAGTACCCACAAGCACCCACAAGTACCCACATTCACCCACAAGTACCTACAAGCAACCACAAGTACCCACAAGCACCCACAAGTACCTACAAGCAACCACAAGTACCCACAAGCACCCACAAGTACCTACGAGTACCCACAAGTAACTACAAGTACCCACAAGTACCTACGTGCACCCACAAGTACCTACAAGCACCCACAAGTACCCACAAGCACCCACAAGTACCCACAAGCACCCATAAGTACCCACAAGCACCCACAAGTACCTACAAGCACCCATAAGTACCCACAAGTACCCACAAGCACCCACAAGTACCTACAAGCACCCACAAGTACCCACAAGCACCCACAAGTAAATACAAGCACCCACAAGTAAATACAAGCACCCACAAGTACTCACAAGTACTTACACGCACCTACAAGTACCCACAAGTACTTACACGCACCTACAAGTACCCACAAGTACTTACACGCACCTACAAGTTCCCACAAGTACTTACACGCACCTACAAGTACCCACAAGTACATACAAGCACCCATAAGTACCTACAAGCACCTACAAGTACCCACAAGTACTTACACGCACATACAAGTACATACAAGCACCCACAAGTACCTACAAGTACCTACAAGCACCCACAAGTACCCACAAGCACCCACAAGTACCCACAAGCACCCACAAGTACCTACAAGCACCCATAAGTACCCACAAGCACCCACAAGCACCCACAAGTACCCACAAGCACCCACAAGTACCCACAAGCACCCACAAGTACCTACGAGTACCCACAAGTACCCACAAGTACTTACACGCACCTACAAGTACCCACAAGTACATACAAGCACCCATAAGTACCTACAAGCACCCACAAGCACCTACAAGTACCCACAAGTACCCACAAGCACCCACAAGTACTTACACGCACCTACAAGTACATACAAGCACCCACAAGTACCTACAAGTACCTACAAGCACCCACAAGTACCTAAAAGTACCCACAAGTACCCAAAAGTACCTACAAGTACCCATAAGTACCCACACGCACCCACAAGTACCTACAAGCACCCACAACTACCTACAAGTACCCACAAGTACCCACAAGTATCTAAAAGTACCTACAAGCACCCACAAGTACCTACAAGCACCCACATGTACCTACAAGTACCCACAAGTACCTACAAGCACCCAGAAGTACCTACAAGCACCCAGAAGTACCTACAAGCACCCACAAGTACCTACAAGTACTTACAAGTACCTACAAGCACCCACAAGTACATACAAGCACCCACAAGTACCTACAAGCACCCACAAGAACCCACAAGCACCCACAAGTACTTACACGCACCTACAAGTACCCACAAGTACTTACACGCACCTACAAGTACCCACAAGTACATACAAGCACCCATAAGTACCTACAAGCACCCACAAGCACCTACAAGTACCCACAAGTACCCACAAGCACCCACAAGTACTTACACGCACCTACAAGTACATACAAGCACCCACAAGTACCTACAAGTACCTACAAGCACCCACAAGTACCAACAAGTACCCACAAGTACCCAAAAGTACCTACAAGTACCCATAAGTACCCACACGCACCCACAAGTACCTACAAGCACCCACAACTACCTACAAGTACCCACAAGTACCCACAAGTATCTAAAAGTACCTACAAGCACCCACAAGTACCTACAAGCACCCACATGTACCTACAAGTACCCACAAGTACCTACAAGCACCCAGAAGTACCTACAAGCACCCAGAAGTACCTACAAGCACCCACAAGTACCTACAAGTACTTACAAGTACCTACAAGCACCCACAAGTACATACAAGCACCCACAAGTACCTACAAGCACCCACAAGAACCCACAAGCACCCACAAGTACTTACACGCACCTACAAGTACCCACAAGTACTTACACGCACCTACAAGTACCCACAAGTACATACAAGCACCCATAAGTACCTACAAGCACCCACAAGCACCTACAAGTACCCACAAGTACCCACAAGCACCCACAAGTACTTACACGCACCTACAAGTACATACAAGCACCCACAAGTACCTACAAGTACCTACAAGCACCCACAAGTACCAACAAGTACCCACAAGTACCCAAAAGTACCTACAAGTACCCACAAGTTTCTACAAGTACCCACAAGTAACTACAAGTACCCACAAGTACCTACGTGCACCCACAAGTACCTACAAGCACCCACAAGTACCAACAAGCGCCCACAAGTACCTACAAGCGCCCACAAGTACCCACAAGCGCCCACAAGTACCCACAAGCACCCACAAGTACCCACAAGCACCCACAAGTACCTACAAGCAACCACAAGTACCCACAAGCACCCACAAGTACCTATAAGCACCCACAAGTACCTAGAAGCACCCACAAGTACCCACAAGCACCCGCAAGCACCCACAAGTACCCATAAGCACCCACAAGCACCCGCAAGCACCCACAAGTACCTACAAGCACCCACAAGTACCCATAAGCACCCACAAGTACCCACAAGCACCCACAAGTACCCACAAGCACCCACAAGTACCCACAAGCACCCATAAGTACCCACACGCACCCACAAGTACCTACAAGCACCCACAACTACCTACAAGTACCCACAAGTACCCACAAGTATCTAAAAGTACCTACAAGCACCCACAAGTACCTACAAGCACCCACATGTACCTACAAGTACCCACAAGTACCTACAAGCACCCAGAAGTACCTACAAGCACCCAGAAGTACCTACAAGCACCCACAAGTACCTACAAGTACTTACAAGTACCTACAAGTACTTACAAGTACCTACAAGCACCCACAAGTACATACAAGCACCCACAAGTACATACAAGCACCCACAAGTACCTACAAGCACCCACAAGAACCCACAAGCACCCACAAGTACCCACAAGCACCCACAAGTACCCACAAGCACCCACAAGTAAATACAAGCACCCACAAGTAAATACAAGCACCCACAAGTACTCACAAGTACTTACACGCACCTACAAGTACCCACAAGTACTTACACGCACCTACAAGTACCCACAAGTACTTACACGCACCTACAAGTACCCACAAGTACTTACACGCACCTACAAGTACCCACAAGTACTTACACGCACCTACAAGTACCCACAAGTACATACAAGCACCCATAAGTACCTACAAGCACCCACAAGCACCTACAAGTACCCACAAGTACCCACAAGCACCCACAAGTACTTACACGCACCTACAAGTACATACAAGCACCCACAAGTACCTACAAGTACCTACAAGCACCCACAAGTACCTACAAGTACCCACAAGTACCCAAAAGTACCTACAAGTACTTACAAGTACCTACAAGTACTTACAAGTACCTACAAGCACCCACAAGTACATACAAGCACCCACAAGTACATACAAGCACCCACAAGTACCTACAAGCACCCACAAGAACCCACAAGCACCCACAAGTACCCACAAGCACCCACAAGTACCCACAAGCACCCACAAGTAAATACAAGCACCCACAAGTACTCACAAGTACTTACACGCACCTACAAGTACCCACAAGTACTTACACGCACCTACAAGTACCCACAAGTACTTACACGCACCTACAAGTACCCACAAGTACTTACACGCACCTACAAGTACCCACAAGTACTTACACGCACCTACAAGTACCCACAAGTACATACAAGCACCCATAAGTACCTACAAGCACCCACAAGCACCTACAAGTACCCACAAGTACCCACAAGCACCCACAAGTACTTACACGCACCTACAAGTACATACAAGCACCCACAAGTACCTACAAGTACCTACAAGCACCCACAAGTACCTACAAGTACCCACAAGTACCCAAAAGTACCTACAAGTACCCACAAGTTTCTACAAGTACCCACAAGTAACTACAAGTACCCACAAGTACCTACGTGCACCCACAAGTACCTACAAGCACCCACAAGTACCAACAAGCGCCCACAAGTACCTACAAGCGCCCACAAGTACCCACAAGCGCCCACAAGTACCCACAAGCACCCACAAGTACCCACAAGCACCCACAAGTACCCACAAGCACCCACAAGTACCCACAAGCACCCACAAGTACCTACAAGCAACCACAAGTACCCACAAGCACCCACAAGTACCTACAAGCAACCACAAGTACCCACAAGCACCCACAAGTACCTACGAGTACCCACAAGTAACTACAAGTACCCACAAGTACCTACGTGCACCCACAAGTACCTACAAGCACCCACAAGTACCCACAAGCACCCACAAGTACCCACAAGCACCCACAAGTACCTACAAGCACCCACAACTACCTACAAGTACCCACAAGTACCCACAAGTATCTAAAAGTACCTACAAGCACCCACAAGTACCTACAAGCACCCACATGTACCTACAAGTACCCACAAGTACCTACAAGCACCCAGAAGTACCTACAAGC
This sequence comes from Phalangium opilio, assembly GCF_054372755.1. Taxonomy (NCBI): domain Eukaryota; kingdom Metazoa; phylum Arthropoda; class Arachnida; order Opiliones; family Phalangiidae; genus Phalangium; species Phalangium opilio. Next base: position 121,693 of record NW_028324219.1, read on the forward strand.
ACCCAGAAGTACCTACAAGCACCCACAAGTACCTACAAGTACTTACAAGTACCTACAAGCACCCACAAGTACATACAAGCACCCACAAGTACATACAAGCACCCACAAGTACCTACAAGACCCCACAAGAACCCACAAGCACCCACAAGTACCCACAAGCAACCACAAGCACCCACAAGTAAATACAAGCACCCACAAGTAAATATAAGCACCCACAAGTACTCACAAGTACTTACACGCACCTACAAGTACCCACAAGTACTTACACGCACCTACAAGTACCCACAAGTACTTACACGCACCTACAAGTACCCACAAGTACTTACACGCACCTACAAGTACCCACAAGTACATACAAGCACCCATAAGTACCTACAAGCACCCACAAGCACCTACAAGTACCCACAAGTACCCACAAGCACCCACAAGTACTTACACGCACCTACAAGTACATACAAGCACCCACAAGTACCTACAAGTACCTACAAGCACCCACAAGTACCTACAAGTACCCACAAGTACCCAAAAGTACCTACAAGTACCCACAATTTTCTACAAGTACCCACAAGTAACTACAAGTAGCCACAAGTACCTACGTGCACCCACAAGTACCTACAAGCACCCACAAGTACCAACAAGCGCCCACAAGTACCTACAAGCGCCCACAAGTACCCACAAGCGCCCACAAGTACCCACAAGCACCCACAAGTACCCACAAGCACCCACAAGTACCCACAAGCACCCACAAGTACCTACAAGCAACCACAAGTACCCACAAGCACCCACAAGTACCTACAAGCAACCACAAGTACCCACAAGCACCCACAAGTACCTACGAGTACCCACAAGTAACTACAAGTACCCACAAGTACCTACGTGCACCCACAAGTACCTACAAGCACCCACAAGTACCCACAAGCACCCACAAGTACCCACAAGCACCCATAAGTACCCACAAGCACCCACAAGTACCTACAAGCACCCATAAGTACCCACAAGTACCCACAAGCACCCACAAGTACCTACAAGCACCCACAAGTACCCACAAGCACCCACAAGTAAATACAAGCACCCACAAGTAAATACAAGCACCCACAAGTACTCACAAGTACTTACACGCACCTACAAGTACCCACAAGTACTTACACGCACCTACAAGTACCCACAAGTACTTACACGCACCTACAAGTTCCCACAAGTACTTACACGCACCTACAAGTACCCACAAGTACATAAAAGCACCCATAAGTACCTACAAGCACCTACAAGTACCCACAAGTACTTACACGCACATACAAGTACATACAAGCACCCACAAGTACCTACAAGTACCTACAAGCACCCACAAGTACCCACAAGCACCCACAAGTACCCACAAGCACCCACAAGTACCTACAAGCACCCATAAGTACCCACAAGCACCCACAAGTACCCACAAGCACCCACAAGTACCCACAAGCACCCACAAGTACCCACAAGCACCCACAAGTACCTACGAGTACCCACAAGTACCCACAAGTACTTACACGCACCTACAAGTACCCACAAGTACATACAAGCACCCATAAGTACCTACAAGCACCCACAAGCACCTACAAGTACCCACAAGTACCCACAAGCACCCACAAGTACTTACACGCACCTACAAGTACATACAAGCACCCACAAGTACCTACAAGTACCTACAAGCACCCACAAGTACCTACAAGTACCCACAAGTACCCAAAAGTACCTACAAGTACCCATAAGTACCCACACGCACCCACAAGTACCTACAAGCACCCACAACTACCTACAAGTACCCACAAGTACCCACAAGTATCTAAAAGTACCTACAAGCACCCACAAGTACCTACAAGCACCCACATGTACCTACAAGTACCCACAAGTACCTACAAGCACCCAGAAGTACCTACAAGCACCCAGAAGTACCTACAAGCACCCACAAGTACCTACAAGTACTTACAAGTACCTACAAGCACCCACAAGTACATACAAGCACCCACAAGTACCTACAAGCACCCACAAGAACCCACAAGCATCCACAAGTACCCACAAGCACCCACAAGTACCCACAAGCACCCACAAGTAAATACAAGCACCCACAAGTAAATACAAGAACCCACAAGTACTCACAAGTACTTACACGCACCTACAAGTACCCACAAGTACTTACACGCACCTACAAGTACCCACAAGTACTTACACGCACCTACAAGTACCCACAAGTATTTACACGCACCTACAAGTACCCACAAGTACTTACACGCACCTACAAGTACCCACAAGTATTTACACGCACCTACAAGTACCCACAAGTACTTACACGCACCTACAAGTACCCACAAGTACATACAAGCACCCATAAGTACCTACAAGCACCCACAAGCACCTACAAGTACCCACAAGTACCAACAAGCACCCACAAGTACTTACACGCACCTACAAGTACATACAAGCACCCACAAGTACCTACAAGTACCTACAAGCACCCACAAGTACCAACAAGTACCCACAAGTACCCAAAAGTACCTACAAGTACCCACAAGTTTCTACAAGTACCCACAAGTAACTACAAGTACCCACAAGTACCTACGTGCACCCACAATTACCTACAAGCACCCACAAGTACCAACAAGCGCCCACAAGTACCTACAAGCGCCCACAAGTACCCACAAGCGCCCACAAGTACCCACAAGCACCCACAAGTACCCACAAGCACCCACAAGTACCTACAAGCAACCACAAGTACCCACAAGCACCCACAAGTACCTATAAGCACCCACAAGTACCTAGAAGCACCCACAAGTACCCACAAGCACCCGCAAGCACCCACAAGTACCCATAAGCACCCACAAGCACCCGCAAGCACCCACAAGTACCTACAAGCACCCACAAGTACCCATAAGCACCCACAAGTACCCACAAGCACCCACAAGTACCTACAAGCACCCACAACTACCTACAAGTACCCACAAGTACCCACAAGTATCTAAAAGTACCTACAAGCACCCACAAGTACCTACAAGCACCCACATGTACCTACAAGTACCCACAAGTACCTACAAGCACCCAGAAGTACCTACAAGCACCCACAAGTACCTACAAGCATCCACAAGAACCCACAAGCACCCACAAGTACCCACAAGCACCCACAAGTACCCACAAGCAGCCACAAGTAAATACAAGCACCCACAAGTAAATACAAGCACCCACAAGTACTCACAAGTACTTACACGCACCTACAAGTACCCACAAGTACTTACACGCACCTACAAGTACCCACAAGTACTTACACGCACCTACAAGTACCCACAAGTACTTACACGCACCTACAAGTACCCACAAGTACTTACACGCACCTACAAGTACCCACAAGTACATACAAGCACCCATAAGTACCTACAAGCACCCACAAGCACCTACAAGTACCCACAAGTACCCACAAGCACCCACAAGTACTTACACGCACCTACAAGTACATACAAGCACCCACAAGTACCTACAAGTACCTACAAGCACCCACAAGTACCTACAAGTACCCACAAGTACCCAAAAGTACCTACAAGTACCCACAAGTTTCTACAAGTACCCACAAGTAACTACAAGTACCCACAAGTACCTACGTGCACCCACAAGTACCTACAAGCACCCACAAGTACCAACAAGCGCCCACAAGTACCTACAAGCGCCCACAAGTACCCACAAGCTCCCACAAGTACCCACAAGCACCCACAAGTACCCACAAGCACCCACAAGTACCCACAAGCACCCACAAGTACCTACAAGCAACCACAAGTACCCACAAGTACCTACAAGCAACCACAAGTACCCACAAGCACCCACAAGTACCTACGAGTACCCACAAGTAACTACAAGTACCCACAAGTACCTACGTGCACCCACAAGTACCTACAAGCACCCACAAGTACCCACAAGCACCCACAAGTACCTACAAGTACCTACAAGCACCCACAAGTACCCACAAGCACCCACAAGTACCTACAAGCACCCATAAGTACCCACAAGCACCCACAAGTACCCACAAGCACCCACAAGTACCCACAAGCACCCACAAGTACCCACAAGCACCCACAAGTACCTACGAGTACCCACAAGTACCCACAAGTACTTACACGCACCTACAAGTACCCACAAGTACATACAAGCACCCATAAGTACCTACAAGCACCCACAAGCACCTACAAGTACCCACAAGTACCCACAAGCACCCACAAGTACTTACACGCACCTACAAGTACATACAAGCACCCACAAGTACCTACAAGTACCTACAAGCACCCACAAGTACCTACAAGTACCCACAAGTACCCAAAAGTACCTACAAGTACCCATAAGTACCCACACGCACCCACAAGTACCTACAAGCACCCACAACTACCTACAAGTACCCACAAGTACCCACAAGTATCTAAAAGTACCTACAAGCACCCACAAGTACCTACAAGCACCCACATGTACCTACAAGTACCCACAAGTACCTACAAGCACCCAGAAGTACCTACAAGCACCCAGAAGTACCTACAAGCACCCACAAGTACCTACAAGTACTTACAAGTACCTACAAGCACCCACAAGTACATACAAGCACCCACAAGTACCTACAAGCACCCACAAGAACCCACAAGCACCCACAAGTACCCACAAGCACCCACAAGTACCCACAAGCACCCACAAGTAAATACAAGCACCCACAAGTAAATACAAGCACCCACAAGTACTCACAAGTACTTACACGCACCTTCAAGTACCCACAAGTACTTACACGCACCTACAAGTACCCACAAGTACTTACACGCACCTACAAGTACCCACAAGTATTTACACGCACCTACAAGTACCCACAAGTACTTACACGCACCTACAAGTACCCACAAGTACATACAAGCACCCATAAGTACCTACAAGCACCTACAAGTACCCACAAGTACCCACAAGCACCCACAAGTACTTACACGCACCTACAAGTACATACAAGCACCCACAAGTACCTACAAGTACCTACAAGCACCCACAAGTACCAACAAGTACCCACAAGTACCCAAAAGTACCTACAAGTACCCACAAGTTTCTACAAGTACCCACAAGTAACTACAAGAACCCACAAGTACCTACGTGCACCCACAAGTACCTACAAGCACCCACAAGTACCAACAAGCGCCCACAAGTACCTACAAGCGCCCACAAGTACCCACAAGCGCCCTTAAGTACCCACAAGCACCCACAAGTACCCACAAGCACCCACAAGTACCTACAAGCAACCACAAGTACCCACAAGCACCCACAAGTACCTATAAGCACCCACAAGTACCTAGAAGCACCCACAAGTACCCACAAGCACCCGCAAGCACCCACAAGTACCCATAAGCACCCACAAGCACCCTCAAGCACCCACAAGTACCTACAAGCACCCACAAGTACCCATAAGCACCCACAAGTACCCACAAGCACCCACAAGTACCCACAAGCACCCACAAGTACCCACAAGCACCCATAAGTACCCACACGCACCCACAAGTACCTACAAGCACCCACAACTACCTACAAGTACCCACAAGTACCCACAAGTATCTAAAAGTACCTACAAGCACCACAAGTACCTACAAGCACCCACATGTACCTACAAGTACCCACAAGTACCTACAAGCACCCACAAGTACCTACAAGCACCCAGAAGTACCTACAAGCACCCACAAGTACCTACAGGTACTTACAAGTACCTACAAGTACTTACAAGTACCTACAAGCACCCACAAGTACATACAAGCACCCACAAGTACATACAAGCACCCACAAGTACCTACAAGCATCCACAAGAACCCACAAGCACCCACAAGTACCCACAAGCACCCACAAGTACCCACAAGCACCCACAACTACCTACAAGTACCCACAAGTACCCACAAGTATCTAAAAGTACCTACAAGCACCCACAAGTACCTACAAGCACCCACATGTACCTACAAGTACCCACAAGTACCTACAAGCACCCAGAAGTACCTACAAGCACCCAGAAGTACCTACAAGCACCCACAAGTACCTACAGGTACTTACAAGTACCTACAAGTACTTACAAGTACCTACAAGCACCCACAAGTACATACAAGCACCCACAAGTACATACAAGCACCCACAAGTACCTACAAGCATCCACAAGAACCCACAAGCACCCACAAGTACCCACAAGCACCCACAAGTACCCACAAGCAGCCACAAGTAAATACAAGCACCCACAAGTAAATACAAGCACCCACAAGTACTCACAAGTATTTACACGCACCTACAAGTACCCACAAGTACTTACACGCACCTACAAGTACCCACAAGTACTTACACGCACCTACAAGTACCCACAAGTACTTACACGCACCTACAAGTACCCACAAGTACTTACACGCACCTACAAGTACCCACAAGTACATACAAGCACCCATAAGTACCTACAAGCACCCACAAGCACCTACAAGTACCCACAAGTACCCACAAGCACCCACAAGTACTTACACGCACCTACAAGTACATACAAGCACCCACAAGTACCTACAAGTACCCACAAGTACCCAAAAGTACCTACAAGTACCCACAAGTTTCTACAAGTACCCACAAGTAACTACAAGTACCCACAAGTACCTACGTGCACCCACAAGTACCTACAAGCACCCACAAGTACCAACAAGCGCCCACAAGTACCTACAAGCGCCCACAAGTACCCACAAGCTCCCACAAGTACCCACAAGCACCCACAAGTACCCACAAGCACCCACAAGTACCCACAAGCACCCACAAGTACCTACAAGCAACCACAAGTACCCACAAGCACCCACAAGTACCTACAAGCAACCACAAACACCCACAAGCACCCACAAGTACCTACGAGTACCCACAAGTAACTACAAGTACCCACAAGTACCTACGTGCACCCACAAGTACCTACAAGCACCCACAAGTACCCACAAGCACCCACAAGTACCCACAAGCACCCATAAGTACCCACAAGCACCCACAAGTACCTACAAGCACCCATAAGTACCCACAAGTACCCACAAGCACCCACAAGTACCTACAAGCACCCACAAGTACCCACAAGCACCCACAAGTAAATACAAGCACCCACAAGTAAATACAAGCACCCACAAGTACTCACAAGTACTTACACGCACCTACAAGTACCCACAAGTACTTACACGCACCTACAAGTACCCACAAGTACTTACACGCACCTACAAGTTCCCACAAGTACTTACACGCACCTACAAGTACCCACAAGTACATACAAGCACCTATAAGTACCTACAAGCACCTACAAGTACCCACAAGTACTTACACGCACATACAAGTACATACAAGCACCCACAAGTACCTACAAGCACCCACAAGTACCTACAAGCACCCAGAAGTACCTACAAGCACCCAGAAGTACCTACAAGCACCCACAAGTACCTACAGGTACTTACAAGTACCTACAAGTACTTACAAGTACCTTCAAGCACCCACAAGTACATACAAGCACCCACAAGTACATACAAGCACCCACAAGTACCTACAAGCATCCACAAGAACCCACAAGCACCCACAAGTACCCACAAGCACCCACAAGTACCCACAAGCAGCCACAAGTAAATACAAGCACCCACAAGTAAATACAAGCACCCACAAGTACTCACAAGTATTTACACGCACCTACAAGTACCCACAAGTACTTACACGCACCTACAAGTACCCACAAGTACTTACACGCACCTACAAGTACCCACAAGTACTTACACGCACCTACAAGTACCCACAAGTACTTACACGCACCTACAAGTACCCACAAGTACATACAAGCACCCATAAGTACCTACAAGCACCCACAAGCACCTACAAGTACCCACAAGTACCCACAAGCACCCACAAGTACTTACACGCACCTACAAGTACATACAAGCACCCACAAGTACCTACAAGTACCTACAAGCACCCACAAGTACCTACAAGTACCCACAAGTACCCAAAAGTACCTACAAGTACCCACAAGTTTCTACAAGTACCCACAAGTAACTACAAGTACCCACAAGTACCTACGTGCACCCACAAGTACCTACAAGCACCCACAAGTACCAACAAGCGCCCACAAGTACCTACAAGCGCCCACAAGTACCCACAAGCTCCCACAAGTACCCACAAGCACCCACAAGTACCCACAAGCACCCACAAGTACCTACAAGCAACCACAAGTACCCACAAGCACCCACAAGCACCCACAAGTACCTACAAACAACCACAAGTACCCACAAGCACCCACAAGTACCTACGAGTACCCACAAGTAACTACAAGTACCCACAAGTACCTACGTGCACCCACAAGTACCTACAAGCACCCACAAGTACCCACAAGCACCCACAAGTACCCACAAGCACCCATAAGTACCCACAAGCACCCACAAGTACCTACAAGCACCCATAAGTACCCACAAGTACCCACAAGCACCCACAAGTACCTACAAGCACCCACAAGTACCCACAAGCACCCACAAGTAAATACAAGCACCCACAAGTAAATACAAGCACCCACAAGTACTCACAAGTACTTACACGCACCTACAAGTACCCACAAGTACTTACACGCACCTACAAGTACCCACAAGTACTTACACGCACCTACAAGTTCCCACAAGTACTTACACGCACCTACAAGTACCCACAAGTACATACAAGCACCTATAAGTACCTACAAGCACCTACAAGTACCCACAAGTACTTACACGCACATACAAGTACATACAAGCACCCACAAGTACCTAGAAGTACCTACAAGCACCCACAAGTACCCACAAGCACCCACAAGTACCCACAAGCACCCACAAGTACCTACAAGCACCAACAAGTACCCACAAGCACCCACAAGTACTTACACGCACCTACAAGTACATACAAGCACCCACAAGTACCTACAAGTACCTACAAGCACCCACAAGTACCAACAAGTACCCACAAGTACCCAAAAGTACCTACAAGTACCCACAAGTTTCTACAAGTACCCACAAGTAACTACAAGTACCCACAAGTACCTACGTGCACCCACAAGTACCTACAAGCACCCACAAGTACCAACAAGCGCCCACAAGTACCTACAAGCGCCCACAAGTACCCACAAGCGCCCACAAGTACCCACAAGCACCCACAAGTACCCACAAGCACCCACAAGTACCAACAAGCACCCACAAGTACCCACAAGCACCCATAAGTACCCACACGCACCCACAAGTACCTACAAGCACCCACAACTACCTACAAGTACCCACAAGTACCCACAAGTATCTAAAAGTACCTACAAGCACCCACAAGTACCTACAAGCACCCACATGTACCTACAAGTACCCACAAGTACCTACAAGCACCCAGAAGTACCTACAAGCACCCAGAAGTACCTACAAGCACCCACAAGTACCTACAAGTACTTACAAGTACCTACAAGCACCCACAAGTACATACAAGCACCCACAAGTACATACAAGCACCCACAAGTACCTACAAGCATCCACAAGAACCCACAAGCACCCACAAGTACCCACAAGCACCCACAAGTACCCACAAGCAGCCACAAGTAAATACAAGCACCCACAAGTAAATACAAGCACCCACAAGTACTCACAAGTATTTACACGCACCTACAAGTACCCACAAGTACTTACACGCACCTACAAGTACCCACAAGTACTTACACGCACCTACAAGTACCCACAAGTACTTACACGCACCTACAAGTACCCACAAGTACTTACACGCACCTACAAGTACCCACAAGTACATACAAGCACCCATAAGTACCTACAAGCACCCACAAGCACCTACAAGTACCCACAAGTACCCACAAGCACCCACAAGTACTTACACGCACCTACAAGTACATACAAGCACCCACAAGTACCTACAAGTACCTACAAGCACCCACAAGTACCTACAAGTACCCACAAGTACCCAAAAGTACCTACAAGTACCCACAAGTTTCTACAAGTACCCACAAGTAACTACAAGTACCCACAAGTACCTACGTGCACCCACAAGTACCTACAAGCACCCACAAGTACCAACAAGCGCCCACAAGTACCTACAAGCGCCCACAAGTACCCACAAGCTCCCACAAGTACCCACAAGCACCCACAAGTACCCACAAGCACCCACAAGTACCCACAAGCACCCACAAGTACCTACAAGCAACCACAAGTACCCACAAGCACCCACAAGTACCTACAAACAACCACAAGTACCCACAAGCACCCACAAGTACCTACGAGTACCCACAAGTAACTACAAGTACCCACAAGTACCTACGTGCACCCACAAGTACCTACAAGCACCCACAAGTACCCACAAGCACCCACAAGTACCCACAAGCACCCATAAGTACCCACAAGCACCCACAAGTACCTACAAGCACCCATAAGTACCCACAAGTACCCACAAGCACCCACAAGTACCTACAAGCACCCACAAGTACCCACAAGCACCCACAAGTAAATACAAGCACCCACAAGTAAATACAAGCACCCACAAGTACTCACAAGTACTTACACGCACCTACAAGTACCCACAAGTACTTACACGCACCTACAAGTACCCACAAGTACTTACACGCACCTACAAGTTCCCACAAGTACTTACACGCACCTACAAGTACCCACAAGTACATACAAGCACCTATAAGTACCTACAAGCACCTACAAGTACCCACAAGTACTTACACGCACATACAAGTACATACAAGCACCCACAAGTACCTACAAGTACCTACAAGCACCCACAAGTACCCACAAGCACCCACAAGTACCCACAAGCACCCACAAGTACCTACAAGCACCAACAAGTACCCACAAGCACCCACAAGTACTTACACGCACCTACAAGTACATACAAGCACCCACAAGTACCTACAAGTACCTACAAGCACCCACAAGTACCAACAAGTACCCACAAGTACCCAAAAGTACCTACAAGTACCCACAAGTTTCTACAAGTACCCACAAGTAACTACAAGTACCCACAAGTACCTACGTGCACCCACAAGTACCTACAAGCACCCACAAGTACCAACAAGCGCCCACAAGTACCTACAAGCGCCCACAAGTACCCACAAGCGCCCACAAGTACCCACAAGCACCCACAAGTACCCACAAGCACCCACAAGTACCTACAAGCAACCACAAGTACCCACAAGCACCCACAAGTACCTATAAGCACCCACAAGTACCTAGAAGCACCCACAAGTACCCACAAGCACCCGCAAGCACCCACAACTACCCATAAGCACCCACAAGCACCCGCAAGCACCCACAAGTACCTACAAGCACCCACAAGTACCCATAAGCACCCACAAGTACCCACAAGCACCCACAAGTACCCACAAGCACCCACAAGTACCCACAAGCACCCATAAGTACCCACACGCACCCACAAGTACCTACAAGTACTTACACGCACCTACAAGTTCCCCCAAGTACTTACACGCACCTACAAGTACCCACAAGTACATACAAGCACCTATAAGTACCTACAAGCACCTACAAGTACCCACAAGTACTTACACGCACATACAAGTACATACAAGCACCCACAAGTACCTACAAGTACCTACAAGCACCCACAAGTACCCACAAGCACCCACAAGTACCCACAAGCACCCACATGTACCTACAAGTACCCACAAGTACCTACAAGCACCCAGAAGTACCTACAAGCACCCAGAAGTACCTACAAGCACCCACAAGTACCTACAGGTACTTACAAGTACCTACAAGTACTTACAAGTACCTACAAGCACCCACAAGTACATACAAGCACCCACAAGTACATACAAGCACCCACAAGTACCTACAAGCATCCACAAGAACCCACAAGCACCCACAAGTACCCACAAGCACCCACAAGTACCCAAAAGCAGCCACAAGTAAATACAAGCACCCACAAGTAAATACAAGCACCCACAAGTACTCACAAGTACTTACACGCACCTACAAGTACCCACAAGTACTTACACGCACCTACAAGTACCCACAAGTACTTACACGCACCTACAAGTACCCACAAGTACTTACACGCACCTACAAGTACCCACAAGTACTTACACGCACCTACAAGTACCCACAAGTACATACAAGCACCCATAAGTACCTACAAGCACCCACAAGCACCTACAAGTACCCACAAGTACCCACAAGCACCCACAAGTACTTACACGCACCTACAAGTACATACAAGCACCCACAAGTACCTACAAGTACCTACAAGCACCCACAAGTACCCAAAAGTACCTACAAGTACCCACAAGTACCCAAAAGTACCTACAAGTACCCACAAGTTTCTACAAGTACCCACAAGTAACTACAAGTACCCACAAGTACCTACGTGCACCCACAAGTACCTACAAGCACCCACAAGTACCAACAAGCGCCCACAAGTACCTACAAGCGCCCACAAGTACCCACAAGCTCCCACAAGTACCCACAAGCACCCACAAGTACCCACAAGCACCCACAAGTACCCACAAGCACCCACAAGTACCTACAAGCAACCACAAGTACCCACAAGCAACCACAAGTACCCACAAGCACCCACAAGTACCTACGAGTACCCACAAGTAACTACAAGTACCCACAAGTACCTACGTGCACCCACAAGTACCTACAAGCACCCACAAGTACCCACAAGCACCCACAAGTACCCACAAGCACCCATAAGTACCCACAAGCACCCACAAGTACCTACAAGCACCCATAAGTACCCACAAGTACCCACAAGCACCCACAAGTACCTACAAGCACCCACAAGTACCCACAAGCACCCACAAGTAAATACAAGCACCCACAAGTAAATACAAGCACCCACAAGTACTCACAAGTACTTACACGCACCTACAAGTACCCACAAGTACTTACACGCACCTACAAGTACCCACAAGTACTTACACGCACCTACAAGTTCCCCCAAGTACTTACACGCACCTACAAGTACCCACAAGTACATACAAGCACCTATAAGTACCTACAAGCACCTACAAGTACCCACAAGTACTTACACGCACATACAAGTACATACAAGCACCCACAAGTACCTACAAGTACCTACAAGCACCCACAAGTACCCACAAGCACCCACAAGTACCCACAAGCACCCACAAGTACCTACAAGCACCAACAAGTACCCACAAGCACCCACAAGTACTTACACGCACCTACAAGTACATACAAGCACCCACAAGTACCTACAAGTACCTACAAGCACCCACAAGTACCAACAAGTACCCACAAGTACCCAAAAGTACCTACAAGTACCCACAAGTTTCTACAAGTACCCACAAGTAACTACAAGTACCCACAAGTACCTACGTGCACCCACAAGTACCTACAAGCACCCACAAGTACCAACAAGCGCCCACAAGTACCTACAAGCGCCCACAAGTACCCACAAGCGCCCACAAGTACCCACAAGCACCCACAAGTACCCACAAGTACCTACAAGCAACCACAAGTACCCACAAGCACCCACAAGTACCTATAAGCACCCACAAGTACCTAGAAGCACCCACAAGTACCCACAAGCACCCGCAAGCACCCACAAGTACCCATAAGCACCCACAAGCACCCGCAAGCACCCACAAGTACCTACAAGCACCCACAAGTACCCATAAGCACCCACAAGTACCCACAAGCACCCACAAGTACCCACAAGCACCCACAAGTACCCACAAGCACCCATAAGTACCCACACGCACCCACAAGTACCTACAAGCACCCACAACTACCTACAAGTACCCACAAGTACCCACAAGTATCTAAAAGTACCTACAAGCACCCACAAGTACCTACAAGCACCCACATGTACCTACAAGTACCCACAAGTACCTACAAGCACCCAGAAGTACCTACAAGCACCCAGAAGTACCTACAAGCACCCACAAGTACCTACAGGTACTTACAAGTACCTACAAGTACTTACAAGTACCTACAAGCACCCACAAGTACATACAAGCACCCACAAGTACATACAAGCACCCACAAGTACCTACAAGCATCCACAAGAACCCACAAGCACCCACAAGTACCCACAAGCACCCACAAGTACCCACAAGCAGCCACAAGTAAATACAAGCACCCACAAGTAAATACAAGCACCCACAAGTACTCACAAGTACTTACACGCACCTACAAGTACCCACAAGTACTTACACGCACCTACAAGTACCCACAAGTACTTACACGCACCTACAAGTACCCACAAGTACTTACACGCACCTACAAGTACCCACAAGTACTTACACGCACCTACAAGTACCCACAAGTACATACAAGCACCCATAAGTACCTACAAGCACCCACAAGCACCTACAAGTACCCACAAGTACCCACAAGCACCCACAAGTACTTACACGCACCTACAAGTACATACAAGCACCCACAAGTACCTACAAGTACCTACAAGCACCCACAAGTACCTACAAGTACCCACAAGTACCCAAAAGTACCTACAAGTACCCACAAGTTTCTACAAGTACCCACAAGTAACTACAAGTACCCACAAGTACCTACGTGCACCCACAAGTACCTACAAGCACCCACAAGTACCAACAAGCGCCCACAAGTACCTACAAGCGCCCACAAGTACCCACAAGCTCCCACAAGTACCCACAAGCACCCACAAGTACCCACAAGCACCCACAAGTACCCACAAGCACCCACAAGTACCTACAAGCAACCACAAGTACCCACAAGCAACCACAAGTACCCACAAGCACCCACAAGTACCTACGAGTACCCACAAGTAACTACAAGTACCCACAAGTACCTACGTGCACCCACAAGTACCTACAAGCACCCACAAGTACCCACAAGCACCCACAAGTACCCACAAGCACCCATAAGTACCCACAAGCACCCACAAGTACCTACAAGCACCCATAAGTACCCACAAGTACCCACAAGCACCCACAAGTACCTACAAGCACCCACAAGTACCCACAAGCACCCACAAGTAAATACAAGCACCCACAAGTAAATACAAGCACCCACAAGTACTCACAAGTACTTACACGCACCTACAAGTACCCACAAGTACTTACACGCACCTACAAGTACCCACAAGTACTTACACGCACCTACAAGTTCCCCCAAGTATTTACACGCACCTACAAGTACCCACAAGTACATACAAGCACCTATAAGTACCTACAAGCACCTACAAGTACCCACAAGTACTTACACGCACATACAAGTACATACAAGCACCCACAAGTACCTACAAGTACCTACAAGCACCCACAAGTACCCACAAGCACCCACAAGTACCCACAAGCACCCACAAGTACCTACAAGCACCAACAAGTACCCACAAGCACCCACAAGTACTTACACGCACCTACAAGTACATACAAGCACCCACAAGTACCTACAAGTACCTACAAGCACCCACAAGTACCAACAAGTACCCACAAGTACCCAAAAGTACCTACAAGTACCCACAAGTTTCTACAAGTACCCACAAGTAACTACAAGTACCCACAAGTACCTACGTGCACCCACAAGTACCTACAAGCACCCACAAGTACCAACAAGCGCCCACAAGTACCTACAAGCGCCCACAAGTACCCACAAGCGCCCACAAGTACCCACAAGCACCCACAAGTACCCACAAGCACCCACAAGTACCTACAAGCAACCACAAGTACCCACAAGCACCCACAAGTACCTATAAGCACCCACAAGTACCTAGAAGCACCCACAAGTACCCACAAGCACCCGCAAGCACCCACAAGTACCCATAAGCACCCACAAGCACCCGCAAGCACCCACAAGTACCTACAAGCACCCACAAGTACCCATAAGCACCCACAAGTACCCACAAGCACCCACAAGTACCCACAAGCACCCACAAGTACCCACAAGCACCCACAAGTACCCACAAGCACCCATAAGTACCCACACGCACCCACAAGTACCTACAAGCACCCACAACTACCTACAAGTACCCACAAGTACCCACAAGTATCTAAAAGTACCTACAAGCACCCACAAGTACCTACAAGCACCCACATGTACCTACAAGTACCCACAAGTACCTACAAGCACCCAGAAGTACCTACAATAACCCAGAAGTACCTACAAGCACCCACAAGTACCTACAGGTACTTACAAGTACCTACAAGTACTTACAAGTACCTACAAGCACCCACAAGTACATACAAGCACCCACAAGTACATACAAGCACCCACAAGTACCTACAAGCATCCACAAGAACCCACAAGCACCCACAAGTACCCACAAGCACCCACAAGTACCCACAAGCAGCCACAAGTAAATACAAGCACCCACAAGTAAATACAAGCACCCACAAGTACTCACAAGTACTTACACGCACCTACAAGTACCCACAAGTACTTACACGCACCTACAAGTACCCACAAGTACTTACACGCACCTACAAGTACCCACAAGTACTTACACGCACCTACAAGTACCCACAAGTACTTACACGCACCTACAAGTACCCACAAGTACATACAAGCACCCATAAGTACCTACAAGCACCCACAAGCACCTACAAGTACCCACAAGTACCCACAAGCACCCACAAGTACTTACACGCACCTACAAGTACATACAAGCACCCACAAGTACCTACAAGTACCTACAAGCACCCACAAGTACCTACAAGTACCCACAAGTACCCAAAAGTACCTACAAGTACCCACAAGTTTCTACAAGTACCCACAAGTAACTACAAGTACCCACAAGTACCTACGTGCACCCACAAGTACCTACAAGCACCCACAAGTACCAACAAGCGCCCACAAGTACCTACAAGCGCCCACAAGTACCCACAAGCTCCCACAAGTACCCACAAGCACCCACAAGTACCCACAAGCACCCACAAGTACCCACAAGCACCCACAAGTACCTACAAGCAACCACAAGTACCCACAAGCAACCACAAGTACCCACAAGCACCCACAAGTACCTACGAGTACCCACAAGTAACTACAAGTACCCACAAGTACCTACGTGCACCCACAAGTACCTACAAGCACCCACAAGTACCCACAAGCACCCACAAGTACCCACAAGCACCCATAAGTACCCACAAGCACCCACAAGTACCTACAAGCACCCATAAGTACCCACAAGTACCCACAAGCACCCACAAGTACCTACAAGCACCCACAAGTACCCACAAGCACCCACAAGTAAATACAAGCACCCACAAGTAAATACAAGCACCCACAAGTACTCACAAGTACTTACACGCACCTACAAGTACCCACAAGTACTTACACGCACCTACAAGTACCCACAAGTACTTACACGCACCTACAAGTTCCCCCAAGTACTTACACGCACCTACAAGTACCCACAAGTACATACAAGCACCTATAAGTACCTACAAGCACCTACAAGTACCCACAAGTACTTACACGCACATACAAGTACATACAAGCACCCACAAGTACCTACAAGTACCTACAAGCACCCACAAGTACCCACAAGCACCCACAAGTACCCACAAGCACCCACAAGTACCTACAAGCACCAACAAGTACCCACAAGCACCCACAAGTACTTACACGCACCTACAAGTACATACAAGCACCCACAAGTACCTACAAGTACCTACAAGCACCCACAAGTACCAACAAGTACCCACAAGTACCCAAAAGTACCTACAAGTACCCACAAGTTTCTACAAGTACCCACAAGTAACTACAAGTACCCACAAGTACCTACGTGCACCCACAAGTACCTACAAGCACCCACAAGTACCAACAAGCGCCCACAAGTACCTACAAGCGCCCACAAGTACCCACAAGCGCCCACAAGTACCCACAAGCACCCACAAGTACCCACAAGCACCCACAAGTACCTACAAGCAACCACAAGTACCCACAAGCACCCACAAGTACCTATAAGCACCCACAAGTACCTAGAAGCACCCACAAGTACCCACAAGCACCCGCAAGCACCCACAAGTACCCATAAGCACCCACAAGCACCCGCAAGCACCCACAAGTACCTACAAGCACCCACAAGTACCCATAAGCACCCACAAGTACCCACAAGCACCCACAAGTACCCACAAGCACCCACAAGTACCCACAAGCACCCATAAGTACCCACACGCACCCACAAGTACCTACAAGCACCCACAACTACCTACAAGTACCCACAAGTACCCACAAGTATCTAAAAGTACCTACAAGCACCCACAAGTACCTACAAGCACCCACATGTACCTACAAGTACCCACAAGTACCTACAAGCACCCAGAAGTACCTACAAGCACCCAGAAGTACCTACAAGCACCCACAAGTACCTACAGGTACTTACAAGTACCTACAAGTACTTACAAGTACCTACAAGCACCCACAAGTACATACAAGCACCCACAAGTACATACAAGCACCCACAAGTACCTACAAGCATCCACAAGAACCCACAAGCACCCACAAGTACCCACAAGCACCCACAAGTACCCACAAGCAGCCACAAGTAAATACAAGCACCCACAAGTAAATACAAGCACCCACAAGTACTCACAAGTACTTACACGCACCTACAAGTACCCACAAGTACTTACACGCACCTACAAGTACCCACAAGTACTTACACGCACCTACAAGTACCCACAAGTACTTACACGCACCTACAAGTACCCACAAGTACTTACACGCACCTACAAGTACCCACAAGTACATACAAGCACCCATAAGTACCTACAAGCACCCACAAGCACCTACAAGTACCCACAAGTACCCACAAGCACCCACAAGTACTTACACGCACCTACAAGTACATACAAGCACCCACAAGTACCTACAAGTACCTACAAGCACCCACAAGTACCTACAAGTACCCACAAGTACCCAAAAGTACCTACAAGTACCCACAAGTTTCTACAAGTACCCACAAGTAACTACAAGTACCCACAAGTACCTACGTGCACCCACAAGTACCTACAAGCACCCACAAGTACCAACAAGCGCCCACAAGTACCTACAAGCGCCCACAAGTACCCACAAGCTCCCACAAGTACCCACAAGCACCCACAAGTACCCACAAGCACCCACAAGTACCCACAAGCACCCACAAGTACCTACAAGCAACCACAAGTACCCACAAGCAACCACAAGTACCCACAAGCACCCACAAGTACCTACGAGTACCCACAAGTAACTACAAGTACCCACAAGTACCTACGTGCACCCACAAGTACCTACAAGCACCCACAAGTACCCACAAGCACCCACAAGTACCCACAAGCACCCATAAGTACCCACAAGCACCCACAAGTACCTACAAGCACCCATAAGTACCCACAAGTACCCACAAGCACCCACAAGTACCTACAAGCACCCACAAGTACCCACAAGCACCCACAAGTAAATACAAGCACCCACAAGTAAATACAAGCACCCACAAGTACTCACAAGTACTTACACGCACCTACAAGTACCCACAAGTACTTACACGCACCTACAAGTACCCACAAGTACTTACACGCACCTACAAGTTCCCCCAAGTACTTACACGCACCTACAAGTACCCACAAGTACATACAAGCACCTATAAGTACCTACAAGCACCTACAAGTACCCACAAGTACTTACACGCACATACAAGTACATACAAGCACCCACAAGTACCTACAAGTACCTACAAGCACCCACAAGTACCCACAAGCACCCACAAGTACCCACAAGCACCCACAAGTACCTACAAGCACCAACAAGTACCCACAAGCACCCACAAGTACTTACACGCACCTACAAGTACATACAAGCACCCACAAGTACCTACAAGTACCTACAAGCACCCACAAGTACCAACAAGTACCCACAAGTACCCAAAAGTACCTACAAGTACCCACAAGTTTCTACAAGTACCCACAAGTAACTACAAGTACCCACAAGTACCTACGTGCACCCACAAGTACCTACAAGCACCCACAAGTACCAACAAGCGCCCACAAGTACCTACAAGCGCCCACAAGTACCCACAAGCGCCCACAAGTACCCACAAGCACCCACAAGTACCCACAAGCACCCACAAGTACCTACAAGCAACCACAAGTACCCACAAGCACCCACAAGTACCTATAAGCACCCACAAGTACCTAGAAGCACCCACAAGTACCCACAAGCACCCGCAAGCACCCACAAGTACCCATAAGCACCCACAAGCACCCGCAAGCACCCACAAGTACCTACAAGCACCCACAAGTACCCATAAGCACCCACAAGTACCCACAAGCACCCACAAGTACCCACAAGCACCCACAAGTACCCACAAGCACCCATAAGTACCCACACGCACCCACAAGTACCTACAAGCACCCACAACTACCTACAAGTACCCACAAGTACCCACAAGTATCTAAAAGTACCTACAAGCACCCACAAGTACCTACAAGCACCCACATGTACCTACAAGTACCCACAAGTACCTACAAGCACCCAGAAGTACCTACAAGCACCCAGAAGTACCTACAAGCACCCACAAGTACCTACAGGTACTTACAAGTACCTACAAGTACTTACAAGTACCTACAAGCACCCACAAGTACATACAAGCACCCACAAGTACATACAAGCACCCACAAGTACCTACAAGCATCCACAAGAACCCACAAGCACCCACAAGTACCCACAAGCACCCACAAGTACCCACAAGCAGCCACAAGTAAATACAAGCACCCACAAGTAAATACAAGCACCCACAAGTACTCACAAGTACTTACACGCACCTACAAGTACCCACAAGTACATACAAGCACCTATAAGTACCTACAAGCACCTACAAGTACCCACAAGTACCCACAAGCACCCACAAGTACTTACACGCACCTACAAGTACATACAAGCACCCACAAGTACCTACAAGTACCTACAAGTACCCACAAGTACCCAAAAGTACCTACAAGTACCCACAAGTTTCTACAAGTACCCACAAGTAACTACAAGTACCCACAAGTACCTACGTGCACCCACAAGTACCTACAAGCACCCACAAGTACCAACAAGCACCCACAAGCACCCACAAGTACCAACAAGCACCCACAAGTACTTACACGCACCTACAAGTAAATACAAGCACCCACAAGTACCTACAAGTACCCAAAAGTACCTACAAGTACCCACAAGTTTCTACAAGTACCCACAAGTAACTACAAGTACCCACAAGTACCTACGTGCACCCACAAGTACCTACAAGCACCCACAAGTACCCACAAGCGCCCACAAGTACCCACAAGTACCCACAAGCACCCACAAGTACCTACAAGCACCCACAAGTACCCACAAGCACCCACAAGTAAATACAAGCACCCACAAGTAAATACAAGCACCCACAAGTACTCACAAGTACTTACACGCACCTACAAGTACCCAAAAGTACTTACACGCACCTACAAGTACCCACAAGTACTTACACGCACCTACAAGTTCCCACAAGTACTTACACGCACCTACAAGTACCCACAAGTACATACAAGCACCCATAAGTACCTACAAGCACCCACAAGCACCTACAAGTACCCACAAGTACTTACAGGCACATACAAGTACATACAAGCACCCACAAGTACCTACAAGTACCTACAAGCACCCACAAGTACCCACAAGCACCCACAAGTACCCACAAGCACCCACAAGTACCCACAAGCACCCACAAGTACCCACAAGCACCCACAAGTACCTACGAGTACCCACAAGTACCCACAAGTACCTACAAGTACCCACAAGTACCTACAAGCACCCACAAGTATATACAAGCACCCACAAGTACCTACAAGTACCCACAAGCACCCTCAAGTACCTACAAGTACCCACAAGCACCCGCAATCACCTACAAGTACCCATAAGCACCCACAAGCACCCGCAAGTACCCACAAGTACCCATAAGCACCCACAAGTACCTACAAGCACCCACAAGTACCCACAAGCACCCGCAAGCACCCACAAGTACCCATAAGCACCCACAAGCACCCACAAGTACCCATAAGCACCCACAAGTACCCACAAGCACCCACAAGTACCCACAAGCACCCACAAGTTCCCACAAGTACCTACAATTACCCACAAGTACCTAAAAGTACCTACAAGCACCCACAAGTACCTACAAGCACCCACATGTACCTACAAGTACCCCCAAGTACCTACAAGCACCCAGAAGTACCTACAAGCACCCAGAAGTACCTACAAGCACCCAGAAGTACCTACAAGCACCCAGAAGTACCTACAAGCACCCACAAGTACCTACAAGTAACAAAAAGTACCTACAAGTACCCACAAGTACCTACAAGTACCCACAAGTACCTACAAGCACCCACAAGTACATACAAGCATCCACAAGTACCTACAAGCACCCACAAGTACATACAAGCACCCACAAGTACCTACAAGCACCCACAAGTACATACAAGCACCCACAAGTACCTACAAGCACCCACAAGTACATACAAGCACCCACAAGTACCTACATACACTTAAAATTACCCACAAGTACCTACATACTAGTGATGCCGCGAATATTGATTTTGCCGAATACCGAATACCGAATATTCGGTCATGCTCTCGGCCGAAGCACCGAATATTCGGCCGTGAGATATGTGCAACTCGCGCGAAACCGGTTATGAGCTGTAACCCGTTCCGCGAAATACGTACATCCCCGCACGTACCGCAATTGGACATGTCTCATCATGGAAGAAGAAGGGTATGGAATGGTGAGGTGAATAGGCAGACGGCTACGCGAAATGTAGGGTCACGTGGGAAAACTCTCCTCTCCTCTCGGCACTAGCTTTAACGCGATTACTGCTCTGCGCAATATTGGCGCGCAAGCAGAGAGAGGGATACACTGTTTAGATCCGCTCTCTACCGCCTCTGCTACAGCGCACCTGCGCGGAAGCTTTCAACGTTGGTGATAAACTCGGGAAGGAGGGAATGAAAAGGGGGAAGTTACGATTTTTCAACGCGCTCTCTTTAACACTATAGGACCCGTCTATAGCGTCTTTAGGTTTTTGGTTCATTTGCGAGTAGATCGTGTCACTATATGCTTTTTTAGCCATATCGTAGTATATGATAGGCTCTTAGTTTGACCCTAGCCGTAATAGTAGTAGTAGTACTTGTGGCCGGGGTTGTCGCTTTCGTTATCGACAGATTTTAGCTTAAAAGAAACTTTATATTACCACAACCCACCCATAGGGGTAACTGGGCTCGGTTAGAGATTAAATTTTAATTACAATTTTTTACCCGGGTCGCTGGCGCAGTAAACAGACATGCTACCGCTGAACCATAGAGACTTGATAGAAACCCCGAGTTTTTTTTCATTTATTTTTATCTCTAAAATGTCGGGGTGATGTGGGGTGGGGTACCTCTTAATCTGTGGGGTCGGATACTTTTGAATTTTTATCTGTGGGGTCGGATACTTATGAATTTGTATGTTTGGGGTTTTTATATTTATTTTCTTTTTATGTTTGTGCTAATTAAATAGATAACGATTTTCCCCGTTTCCTACCGCTCTCCTCATGTGTTTCGTTCTCGTTCGGTACCTATCGTCATCTATGTTATGTTTGACTGGAACGTTTTGGCGGTTAATTCAAATGTGCGTTTAGCTAACATAGTGTTAAGTGAGTGTTATGTGTTTGATCATTTTAGCATTGCTAAAGGTAATTCGAGGGGATAATCACTAAAATGCGTAATCACTATAACTAAAATTTCTCTTTCAAAAGTTTCTGGGCATAAGTCCTTGTTAGAAATTTATAAGATGCGATAACTGTGCATCGGCATAAGTCTATATTGTAAACTGATCGAGGGGATAATCACTAAAACTATCTGTTCTTCGATTCGCCGGATTATTAGAATTACAGCATAAGTAAATTTATACGGTTATAATTTAAGCACTGTTTAGAGTAGGGAATCGAGGGGCTATTAACTCTGATTTTATGCACTGTAAATCAATTAAGCATAGCAAAAGATAGCGCTATTCACTCATTAGGGTAAGGTATAGAGGGGTTATCCACTCATTAGGGTAGGGTATAGAGGGGCTATTCACTCGTACGATATGGCTACTATTACGAGCCCTTGGGCCGTCTTGTTTTATTCATCACAACTTACCACTGGTAGATTAAAAATATTAAAGTAAAAATTGTTATTGAAATAAAAAAATTTTGAGTAATTTTTCCGTTTTATTCCTTCATGATTGTAGATTCGGTATTCGGCCGAATATTACGAAATATTCGGCCGAATACCGAATACGAAAAAAATGGCCGAATAGGCCGAATACCGAATAGTAACCGAATATTCGTGGCATCACTACTACATACACTTAAAATTACCCACAAGCGCCCACAAGTACCTACAAGTACCCACAAGCACCTACAAGTACCCACAAGCACCCACAAGAACCCTCAAGCACCCACAAGAACCCACAAGCAACCAAAATTTTGGTTTTAGCCTAGAGCTCAAACGCCATGTTTATCTAGCTAAAGTCCCTCTTGCGGGAAGTTACGGCATGAATAACGACAAAAACGTCGTAAGTCCAATATAAAAAATTACGGCTAAAATGCGTTTCTCTAACAGTGGTAAAACGCCGTAATTACAATACCCAAAACAACGTAAGTCAAAGTATGTGTTAAGAATGATAAAAATCTATACTTAAACTTAATTTATCTTAATGAAACTGAGAAAAGGCACATCTATGGACTGTTATCTTTCATTTAAGATGGTTCCCAATCGTATCGAATGGATAGTTTTCTTTATATACTATCGCAATTAAGGTCATTTTTCAAAAAATTCCCATGTTATGTCTATGGAAGAATATTGTATCTTTCACCAAATGTCGGATTCATTTTATGGATTCTAAAACCACCCTTAACAACTTTTTTCATTATAGAATTAACTATTAGTTGGATCTCTTTGAAATTTTAACCACAAAATTAGGGCCCAAATTTTAGTTCACTGGGAAAATTTCAAAGCAGCAAACACAATACGAAAAAGGTTACGGCCAATCAAAGAACCCTCCTTTAGCATTAGAGGCGGTATCAAGTCTTATCTAAGAGAGCGACCGCTCTCCCAGAATAGCGGATTTGGAATTAAAGAGAGGTAGAAAAAGGTCGGCGTCGAAGAGTGTTTTAGAAGGTGAAGGAGAGCGATCTGGTGAAACGGAAAAAGAAAAACCAAAAAAAAAAAAGATCAGACTTGGTCTTCAGAGTATAGACATTTCTCCCTTGAAAGGATTTGAAAATGGAGATGGAGTAATGTGCTAGGCAAATAGCGTATTGCAATTGCTCTTACTGATTCCGGAATTAAGAAACATAACTAAAGGTCATAAAGGATCATTGAGCGATAAGATTATTTTGGCTTGCCATCGTAACACTATTGAGCATGTTGAAAATTCAAATACGAGTTCCTGCGACGACGGTTGCGATTTGGGAACGGCTGTCGGTCTGCCTTTTCCCCACAACCAACAAGAAGATGCTAGTAAATTCTTGTGGGTTCTCTTGCCGAAACTAAGCGAAGAAATGGAAACTTCTGACTCTAACTCTCTTCAAGAATTATTATGTCAAAGATCGCTTCCTCTTTTAAGGTGGAAGTCAAAGGTTTTAGCTTCAAAAAGGGTCATTTTTGTGTCAGTAGTTTAAGTGAATGGTTTAGCATAGAGCTTTACGGTTTTTTTTATAAATTACTTTGAAATCTTTTCTACCAGTGGAGCTTCAAAGAAAAAATGTTGCATTATTTAAAAATTTGTTACAAACATTTATTTCAAATAGTATTATTCTATGTAGTTTGTCGATACCTCTCATCAACCCGTGAAGCTATTTCTTCCAAATAAATTGCATTGGATAGCTAATCTAAATATCTATCCACCGAGTTTGTAGAAATGTTTAATCCTAAGTGGTTGTTTTTTAATCTTAAATAAACCTAAAATAGCGATAGTTCGGCTAAAATCCAGAAGATGTCCCTACCCTAAAGGTTTTTTCTCTATTCCCTATCTCCATTCGGTTCTTCGAAACCCTAAGAAAGGGCGTGTCTAATCCTTTGAAACCACTTTTATCATAAAGGAAGGAAGGTGCAATACCTTTCTTTCTTTATGCTCTTATCACCTCGAACATCGCTGACGGATCCCCTTAACTCTGTCCACTATAAATTTGAGCTGACGCAAAAATATGGTGAAACGTGTAAAAATTGCACCACAACGCGTTAGCACTTAGCAGTAACGTCATTCTTGTACTGTGTACTACGATTTCAAGACGAAGATATACTCTTTCAACGAGAAAAAACCGGGGTGGGGGTCAAAAAAGCGAGATAAAAGGCAGAGACTTATACCCTGCGTTTCTCTCTAGAATTATCAAAATGGTGTATAGACCAATTCGGTATAACCATAACTAAAGGGTAAAGGCACGGAGGTAAATCTTTGCCTTCCATCTCATTTTTGGCGCCTGTGCTGTAGTGTTTTTGTATCAACTCCCTTGTACTGCCGATACTGAGGATTCCCTACCCCTATTTTTTACGTCAAAAAGGTGAAATCACGAAATTTTCCCTGGGGAGTTTTAGGGAAATTTTTCAGGTATTTGAACGTTTTAGCAGCGTACAACGCGACAATTTTGAAAGGTTTGTTTCGTGGCTTACGATAATTTAGACGCTGTACTTTTATGGCATAGTGAATAGTTTAGTTTTGTATTTGTTGAGGGTAATGGGTAGTAGTAGAGGTAGAAAGATTTGTCGCAAAAACCGTAAGCTCGCTTTACTTCTAATTTACAACAACAGTCCCAAACGTAAGAATATTTTGACTAGAGATGTTTCCGAAAAAAGGGGTTCAGGAATGCTTTCCTAATTGTAATATGGTAACAGAAGGGAATGTGGAGCTATACGGGACTTACGAGGTTACCGCCCCCTTTTCTGAGAGTTGTTCTGCCAAGGCTACGGAGCGCGTTTGACGACAGGGAATGTCAGCCACTAACTAAAGGCCGCCGACAGATTATGGCAGTGCCCACAGAATATCTCTCGTAAATCCCGTATAGTTTACGAAATAATTTCGGGAACACTAAGGTCAAAGCCTAAAACACCTGTCAAAGCTACAAAAAGATAACGTAGTTCACTCTAAATTTCCATGGTCACTAAAGAAATGGGTTGTGTCAAGCAAATTTCCAAAAAAAGTAGGTGGCTAAGCTTAAAAAGAGCTACCGTGAAGAGTAGATTATTAGAATCGTACTTACAGAAGAATCATAGTGAGACAACCAAAAATTCTAGGTATTATCCCATTGGACCGAATCCCATTCGACCGAAACCGCTTTTTGGTTTTTTATGGAGAATATATTTAAATTTCCAGCCCAATGGCGGGTTTGAAAGAATTAGTTAATTAAATGTCTGTGAGGATTTCGAATCACCGCAGCAGCATGGTAGAATATCAGGCTTTTAATTCAAAGGCTCGGGTTCAAACCCAGAGAAGGAAATTGTAAGTTACGTTAGGTTAGGTTAGGTTAATAATATTTTATAAATCAAATAATATGCCTTTTTCAAAACTTTACTGTTATGTTTGGTTAGGTTTGGGTTCGTTATGTTAGGTTAGTAATATTTTACAAATCATTTTACTATGGTACGCCTTTTCCAAAATGTCCATGTTTAGCTTCGTTGACTTCTCAAATAATATGCCTTTTCCAAAACATTACTGTTATGTTAGGTTTGGTTAGGTTAGGTTAGGTTAGGTTTGGTTTGGTTTGGTTAGGTTAGGTTTGGTTTGGTTTGGTTAGGTTATTTTTGGTTTGGTTAGGTTTGGTTAGGTTAGGTTTGGTTTGGTTTGGTTTGGTTAGGTTTAGGTTTGGTTTGGTTAGGTTTGGTTAGGTTTGGTTTGGTTAGGTTTAGGTTTGGTTTGGTTAGGTTTGGTTAGGTTTGGTTTGGTTTGGTTAGGTTTAGGTTTGGTTTGGTTTGGTTAGGTTAGGTTAGGTTAGGTTAGGTTTGGTTTGGTTAGGTTTGGTTAGGTTTAGGTTTGGTTTGGTCAGGTTTGGTTAGGTTAGGTAAGGTTTAGGTTAGGTTTGGTCAGGTTAGGTTAGGTTAGGTTAGGTTAGGTTAGGTTAGGTTAGGTTTGGTTAGGTTAGGTTTGGTTAGGTTAGGTTTAGGTTAGGTTAGGTTTGGTTTGGTTTGGTCAGGTTTGGTTAGGTTTGGTTTGGTTTGGTTTGGTTAGGTTTAGGTTTGGTTAGGTTTGGTTAGGTTTGGTTTGGTTTGGTTAGGTTTGGTTTGGTTAGGTTAGGTTAGGTTAGGTTAGGTTTGGTTTGGTTTGGTTAGGTTAGGTTAGGTTTGGTTAGGTTAGGTTAGGTTTGGTTAGGTTTAGGTTTGGTTTGGTCAGGTTTGGTTAGGTTAGGTAAGGTTTAGGTTAGGTTTGGTCAGGTTTGGTTAGGTTAGGTTAGGTTAGGTTAGGTTTGGTTTGGTTAGGTTAGGTTAGGTTAGGTTAGGTTTGGTTAGGTTAGGTTTGGTTAGGTTTGGTTAGGTTTGGTCAGGTTTGGTTAGGTTAGGTTTAGGTTAGGTTAGGTTTGGTTTGGTTTGGTCAGGTTTGGTTAGGTTAGGTTTGGTTTGGTTTGTTCAGGTTTGGTTAGGTTAGGTTAGGTTAGGTTTAGGTTAGGTTTAGGTTAGGTTTGGTTTGGTTTGGTTTGGTTTGGTTTGGTTTGGTTAGGTTTGGTTTGGTTAGGTTTGGTTAGGTTACTTCTATTATTCGAAGCTTACAGGAGGGATTTCTACAATTATAGTAACTAGTTTTATCCTTTTTCTTTTTCAATTGAAACAAGTAGCCATTATTAATGTAAAGAAACCCGCCTTTATTAGCAATTCTCTCCGTTACCAATCACTCTTAAAGTTAAATTTTGCATTTCAAACATCAATATATATATACAACGAAAACTGTAGGGTAAAAAAAAGCCTTAAAAAAAGTGAAAACGTTTGCTTTTTAAATTTTGATATATATTTTCCCAAAACCGCACATTTGGGCTGTTTTCGGTTGAATGGGAAACGCGTTCGGTCGATTGGGATTCGGTCGAATGGGACACAAGCAAATTCTATAGGCTCACGATTTTTTAGAATCCATATTTTGATGTAAAAAGGAACAGTTGCGAAGGTCACAAAATACCATTCTGGTTTTTAAAACAAAAACTGCATAATGTGGGGAAGCTCTCCGATTTTAGGATACTCCTGGCAGTGCTAAAATGATGAATCTTAACCCCAAATTTTACAGTAATTAGCTCCTCGAGGTTTGATAGCTAAATGAAATTTGAGTGACTAGCTCCTTGTACTTCTAGTTATGAACTTCTAATATTGAGCAAAGAAAACTGGTTTATCTGAAGAGTTTTCTTTCGTCCTTTTATAATCCTCAACACGCCGAGCGACCCCCTGTGTTGAAGTGTCTCGGCTGGTCCGGCGGCTCCCGCCAAGGATGCCAGTTCTGTAATAGAGAGTTTAAGCATCCCCTATACGCGTACGTGTAGCCACCTTTGACAATGCATTGGTCTAATGCACTGTGGAAGGTAGCTACACGTACGCGTTTAGGGGATGCTTAAACTCTCTATTGTTATCCCTTGTCAATCACGGCTAAGGATTGTAAATTTCAGTTGTTTCGCGCGTAGAATTCAAACTAAAATATATTCTGGCAACACCGTCAAGAGACGAGTTTCAACGCCATCTAGTATTTTTTTCCCGAAACACAAAATTATTTACTTCCGCCTTAAGACATTCAGTAGAATATTTCAAATACTCAATATTTATCACTCAACACGTACTCCCTTCAAAATAATTATTGTTAATATTACACTTGAAGGATATTAAAAGGGCTGGCTTAAAAGTATTTTTATGGTGAATGTAACATAAAAAATAAAAATTTATTAGCAATTAATTGCTTTTATTATATCACATTTTGATGATTTATTACTATTTTGTTCTTAATATCCTTAGTTTGAAAATAATAATTTTGAGAATATTTGGATCTAGTGTTCATTTAACGTAGGCCCTAAATTGATTTAAGTTAATTTAATTTTTGCTAGCAAAGATAAAAATCTTTGCGTTCCCTGGATTTTATTTATTTAAATTCCATTTGGAAAAACCCAATTTGCGGGTTTTTTGGTCGAATGTGATTGGGTTCGGTTGATTGGAATTCGGCGCAATGCTACTGAAGAGCTAGTTGCGAATACTAGGCTTAACTATTCGTGATAAATCAGTTTGTAAAACAATAACCGAGGCCTAACTATGCGGTATTCGATTTCGAATGGACTCTTCGATTCGGTATTTGATAAGGACAATTTTTTGGCATTCGGTAACCGGTTCGATATCCAAAAAGTGGTTTGCCACACCCCTAGTTTTAATGCATTATAGGGAGTAGCAACCTTTTTCTTCCCGTCTCCTCTGATCTCTATGACGATGATAAACATTTCCACACAGGCTCACATCCTCTTTTGGCTCTTCCCCTCACAGTAAATCAGATATTTGTATGGGGTCTATAGCCTCTTTAAGATTGCAAGTAGTAAATCTATGTATTCGTGATTAGTGAGAAATTATTTTTGCGACCATATTGGAACTTGACAGCCAATATTGACGTCACGTTTAGAATTTAACAAGGAAAACGTTTTTCATTATTTATCTTATATTTATTTCAGAGAAAACTATAAAACGTTATGGAATTGGTGAGATTTGAAAACAATATTCCATTAGAAAGTGGCCTGGGCTTTAAGTTGCTCGTGTAAGCATAATTTCAGTCGAGAAAAAGGAAGAAACATTTGTCCCTGTGAAAGTCTTGGTAAACCCTGAAGTGAAACACGCACGTGCGGGGTCGGTAAAAAACAGTTTGTGTGAACAAAGAGAATTCAGCAAGCTACATTAGAAGGTGAGATGTACAAAAGTATATGAACCTCTACTGGAAGAGGAGGAAATTCTCAATGAAGGTTCTTCGCGTAATGATGAAATAGTCCAAAACAGTGATAGTGATGAATATGAAACATTAGACTCACTTGTTATGGATGAATTGTCCATAAAGCCAAAGCTTTTGCAAGATCGCAACATTGACATATATTTTTGGCCAAACCAGTTCTGCTTCCGCAAGTGGAAAAAATTATGCTTTATCACCATTTATATGGTTTAATAACACCTATCTGAATGGAAGATGCTCTCGAGAACTCTGATTAGAGGGTTAATTTAAGTCGTCTGGTGTTTAAGAAAAAATAAGGCTGAGTCACGCAATAAACGTGCATACCATTATTTTATTTAAATGATATTGTCTTCGTGTACAGATCTTTCAATGTCACTCTCACTTTTTTGCTCAACGCCCACGGACTTGCCTTTTTCTATAAATTCTTCATTTGTATCATCTGGTCCAAATGTGGTAATTTCTTCAAATGCGAAAACTGCATGTTTCCTTTATTGTTCTGGTTCTGTGTCAAGCTGTTGGCACCGTTTGTTCGATCTTTTATTTCAGTTTGTCTGACATTCGCACATTTCTTATTGTTAATGGAGATAACCATTAATCAGCTTATTACAACACCTTTTTGTGGTTAAACACCCGAGAAACAAGGCCTGAGAAGAATAATGGATTAATTACACCAGTAAATAACATCGGAATGTACTAATTAAACTCTTCTATATGATAAATAATTTTCTTTGAATATCTTCTAGATGCTTTGTAGGGATTCCTTTCTTGTCTCCGCGTCCTTTGGCAGGAGCTCCTGCTCATTATGCAATGTTAAGAGAACTTCACTGATCAATTCAGATGGTGTAGAGCATTAGGATTCTAATTTTTTAACGACAAAATTTATTATTTCACCCTCCCTTGAATAAATTTCATTATCCCATCTTCCCTTTAAGAAAACCCCTCGAAGGCAAGGTAAAGCGCTGGTCGCACACCTGCATTCGATGGGTAATTTTAAATTTTCCCAGTGGAACGTCAATGGCCATGACCCAACCTTTACAATTCTCTCGCGTAACGAATCTGTTCGAGTTAGTGAGAGCCCATAGGAGCTAATCCTTTTATTTTCTTTTTATTATCCAGAAAACATAGTTTGTCAACCCTATTTGCCAATACTATTTTTGTTAACCTCAAGTTTTAGTTGTAAACATGTTATTTTTAAAAGTGTTTTGTTACCGACTCTCATAAAGAGAAGGTGTGTGGCCCATGACACAAAAGGTCATGGGGAAAACGGGAAAATAATTCCTGACCACCAGGGCTATGAAAAAGCGGACGTAAACCAAATACTCTAAATTGTCGAGATATGATTGGGTGACGTGGGTCCCAAAGACCCTAGAAAGCCGAACGGTCATTGGTGCTGAAAAGATCCCCTGAAGACACCAAAATCTTAAAAAAGCTGAACTGGGACAATAGAGAAGTAGAATCGTAACGTTTGGCGAACGAGAAGGACGGTACCGAAACTGTGCCAAGAATTTAATACTTAGGCCCTAACGCGGTAAAAGACTTAGCGCGAAAACTTTTAAGTTCGGTTGATGGAACCTGTAAGCAGCACCAAAGTTATCTTGGTGGGGCTCGTGCCCTACGACATTATCGCTCGCTCCGTGCTGCCGTTACCGCTAACTAAGCCGAGGACGTATTTAACCGCTCCATGCTGTCGTTCCTGTATACCAGCCGAGGACGCACTACCTAACTGGTCCATGACGTCGATTGCCGTACGCCGTTACCGGGAACCCAGGGCCCGTATCAGCCCACGTTACTCCGTTGTGTAGTCAACCAAGCGATAAGTATACCCAAACATTTAATTCACCTCCCGAGGCTTCTTACAATAATTCCAGCCTATTTATTAGAACTCTTGAACAATGAGATTAAAACCCTTGTGTGGTTATAATTATTTTAGGTTTAATATAAAACCCTTATGTGGTTAACATTAGTGATGCCACGAATATTCGGTTACTATTCGGTATTCGGCCTATTCGGCCATTTTTTTCGTATTCGGTATTCGGCCGAATATTTCGTAATATTCGGCCGAATACCGAATCTACAATCATGAAAGAATAAAACGGAAAAATTACTCAAAATTTTTTTATTTCAATAACAATTTTTACTTTAATATTTTTAATCTACCAGTGGTAAGTTGTGATGAATAAAACAAGACGGCCCAAGGGCTCGTAATAGTAGCCATATCGTACGAGTGAATAGCCCCTCTATACCCTACCCTAATGAGTGGATAACCCCTCTATACCTTACCCTAATGAGTGAATAGCGCTATCTTTTGCTATGCTTAATTGATTTACAGTGCATAAAATCAGAGTTAATAGCCCCTCGATTCCCTACTCTAAACAGTGCTTAAATTATAACCGTATAAATTTACTTATGCTGTAATTCTAATAATCCGGCGAATCGAAGAACAGATAGTTTTAGTGATTATCCCCTCGATCAGTTTACAATATAGACTTATGCCAATGCACAGTTATCGCATCTTATAAATTTCTAACAAGGACTTATGCCCAGAAACTTTTGAAAGAGAAATTTTAGTTATAGTGATTACGCATTTTAGTGATTATCCCCTCGAATTACCTTTAGCAATGCTAAAATGATCAAACACATAACACTCACTTAACACTATGTTAGCTAAACGCACATTTGAATTAACCGCCAAAACGTTCCAGTCAAACATAACATAGATGACGATAGGTACCGAACGAGAACGAAACACATGAGGAGCGCGGTAGGAAACGGGGAAAATCGTTATCTATTTAATTAGCACAAACATAAAAAGAAAATAAATATAAAAACCCCAAACATACAAATTCATAAGTATCCGACCCCACAGATAAAAATTCAAAAGTATCCGACCCCACAGATTAAGAGGTACCCCACCCCACATCACCCCGACATTTTAGAGATAAAAATAAATGAAAAAAAAACTCGGGGTTTCTATCAAGTCTCTATGGTTCAGCGGTAGCATGTCTGTTTACTGCGCCAGCGACCCGGGTAAAAAATTGTAATTAAAATTTAATCTCTAACCGAGCCCAGTTACCCCTATGGGTGGGTTGTGGTAATATAAAGTTTCTTTTAAGCTAAAATCTGTCGATAACGAAAGCGACAACCCCGGCCACAAGTACTACTACTACTATTACGGCTAGGGTCAAACTAAGAGCCTATCATATACTACGATATGGCTAAAAAAGCATATAGTGACACGATCTACTCGCAAATGAACCAAAAACCTAAAGACGCTATAGACGGGTCCTATAGTGTTAAAGAGAGCGCGTTGAAAAATCGTAACTTCCCCCTTTTCATTCCCTCCTTCCCGAGTTTATCACCAACGTTGAAAGCTTCCGCGCAGGTGCGCTGTAGCAGAGGCGGTAGAGAGCGGATCTAAACAGTGTATCCCTCTCTCTGCTTGCGCGCCAATATTGCGCAGAGCAGTAATCGCGTTAAAGCTAGTGCCGAGAGGAGAGGAGAGTTTTCCCACGTGACCCTACATTTCGCGTAGCCGTCTGCCTATTCACCTCACCATTCCATACCCTTCTTCTTCCATGATGAGACATGTCCAATTGCGGTACGTGCGGGGATGTACGTATTTCGCGGAACGGGTTACAGCTCATAACCGGTTTCGCGCGAGTTGCACATATCTCACGGCCGAATATTCGGTGCTTCGGCCGAGAGCATGACCGAATATTCGGTATTCGGTATTCGGCAAAATCAATATTCGCGGCATCACTAGTTAACATTATTTTAGGTTCAATTGTAAAACCCTTATGTGGTTAACATTATTTTAGGTTCAATTGTAAAACCCTTATGTGGTTAACATTATTTTAGGTTCAATTGTAAAACCCTTATGTGAATATTTTCTAGTGTTATTTATATGTTAAAACCTTTTTGTTGGGAACGTTAATTTAATTTGATTATTTAAAGTTAGAATTTTGCATGAAGTGTGCATGTTATTTTGCATGTTATAATTAAGTATCAGAACCTTATGAAATGTGCATGTTTATATTTTTAGTATTAAGTAGAAAAGTCTTATTCTTATTTTTAAGTGATTTGTTATTAAATGATTTGTTGGCAAACTCCAAATCTGTTTCCCATATCTTAATTTTTCCAAAACCCCTAGACACCCGATTCACCATAAGTTAAGTTACTCACTAACCCCAATAGTGAAAGTTACGTGAGCTTCCCCGGGCTTATGACTTTATGTTTATAGCGAAAGTTAGTTCCCCTTCATCATGAAATTTAAGATTATCATAATATTTCGGTATAATTTTTGTTTCTCTAATTTAGTTACAAAAACCCCACTTCCTTCAAGAAGCACCACCTATTTTGAAGTAGTATCTTTAGTCTCAACAGCATGCATGAGGACTCAATAT
This sequence comes from Phalangium opilio, assembly GCF_054372755.1. Classification (NCBI taxonomy): domain Eukaryota; kingdom Metazoa; phylum Arthropoda; class Arachnida; order Opiliones; family Phalangiidae; genus Phalangium; species Phalangium opilio. The sequence goes on from NW_028324219.1 coordinate 157,041, forward strand.
AATATTTACCTTCTCTTCATACTTTTCAAATGATGTGGTAAGTGGGGCATTTTCAGTGGAAGTAAACTGCCCTGTGTCGACAAAAGCAATGACATTTCTAAGAAATGTAACGACTTCAGTCGTAACCCCTGAAAATATATTAGATGTTATTGAAGTGGAGAATGAAATAGCCAAAAACCATTTCTATATGATTTAAACTAATAAAAGAACATGACTAGGAACAAATAAAACCAACCAAGATTTATTAATAATTCAGAAACTTGTGTTGTAGATTTGCTGAGACTAGTAGAGGTTGGAGTCGCAGTTGAGGTTTGGGTCGCAATTAAGATTTAGAGTCGCAGTCGAGTGTGTTGTGGCAGTATTGGTATTATCATCATAAATTCGTGTTGCCGCAGGCACTGCGATGTTCGTAGTTGGTACGTTGTGGTTTTGAGAACGAATCGAGGGTTGTTGGTATTCGTTTGTTAAACATTTTGAGAGTTTGGGTTCATATTTGGGGATCTAGTCTCGGCCGTTGTTATGATAGATTGTTCTGTTCCCATAACGGCATAAGATTGTGGTTCAGCGTATTCTCCGTTATTGAACAAGACTGAAGGGTGCCACGGTGACTGTTCAGCGCTCTTTGTTGAGGATTATATATGTATGGTTGAAAACCATTTGTCGGTAAGGTCTGCTCTGCCGCATAGCTACAATAATCGGAATTATTTCACTATCAACTAAAACTAAGAACACGCGTCTATAGAAGAATAAAAAATATTTTTGATTTACCAGTTTTCGTTGCTCATAGTCTCAAATAAGTTGGGCATTTGAAACAACATAAAATACTTAATCCAATTTAGTCCAACTATGCTGGTTTAGTATGAAACTTTATCCGAGGATACCTTGCAGATCTTTTTAAAGTGAGAACATGGAAGGCAAAAAACCGTTATGTACATAACCGGCAGGGTCGAACGTTCATTTCCAGCCTCTTTATCATACTTCCACGCATGCGTCGGGCTGTTTTTAGGCTAGAAACCTCTTGTAGTTAAACCTTCTCACGCTTTAATGTTTTTGACCTTCGCCCTTCTACAGTCTACATGTTCACTTCCCGCCTCTTATCATACTTCCACGCATGCGTCAGCCTGTTTCTGGGCTAGAAACCTCTGGTTTTTAGACCTCACGCTCTCATGCTTTTTGCTTTGACCTTCTACAGTCTGTTAGTTCATTTCCCGCATTTTCTAACACAACCAAGCTGTTTCTAGGCTAGAAACCTCTTATATTTGGAACTTAAGCAAAATGATTCACGCTTTAATTTTTAGACTTACAGTCTACCCTTTAAAATATAATTATTTTAGACCTTTTAAACGGTTCGAACGGAAAATATTTCGGAGTTTAACGCTGCTTTATTACAACATTTAATGTTTTGAGATTGTGTTAAAACGGTTTATGCAATACTATTTGTAATTGAAAATATTTGAGGTCGTATTTTGCAGCTAAATAAGAAATAAATGTAAACGTAAAGAATTTAGGCATCAAGGTTTATTACTTAAATTGCTTTAAGTGTACATATTTTCAAAGCGTAAAATTAGGGCCGTGTGTCTATCGGAGATCCCGCGAACTCGTTTCAATTTTTCAGACATTTTTCCTTTGTTTTTGTTTCGAAACCTCATGCTCCATATCATGAATCTTACTAACGAGATCTAGAAATGAAGAGACCCCTTTAGTATTACCCCGAAAACAAACATCAAACCCCTTCTCCTCTTAAACCGTGGAACACTTCTTATGATTCTCAAAATGATATATGCAGACAATGGATAAATATTTAAACAGACGTCTCTACCCAATATATCTTTTCTTTTATGCCCAATTTTTGCTATTTTTAATTGTAACTCCGTACAGTTACTACATCCTGGTTTTCTCTCCTGCCTTTTTTCCAAATGTATTATTTCTAAAACAAGAATGATTATGTGCTTCAGTAAGACAATTCATTTACTTAATTTTTACCTATATTTTCACTCTGGATTACAGTCGCATTGGCAATCATTAGAGGGAAATTCTCTAACTTTTTAAACTAGTTATCGCAAGTGATAACTATCGTGTGAAGGGTTGTTGTCAACCTCGTTCCGTCTATGAGAGCGCTAGTCATAGGTGTCATCAAACCTTGAACAAAAAGCGGTGGATGTCTCGCGACTTCCCCTCATGCTAATAAAAACATGGTGGGCAAGTTAAAATTTTACCGAAAGCAAGCGATAACTTAACGAGCTGCTTAGCCCTTTCTAAGTTATGACTCTCGTGATAATTAAAAACGGTAAAATGAAACTTGACCACCTTGTTTTTTATTAGCACGAGGGGAATTCGCGAGACATCCGCCGCTTTTCGTTCAAGGTTTGATGACAATTCAGAGTAATCACCTGTTTAGGTATTGCACACTCATAGAACGCACGAGTTGCCACAACCCTTTAGACGATTGTTTTCATTTCCGATAACTCGTTTCAAAAGTTAGAGAATTACCCCCAATGAGAGTTTTTCCATTTTTGGCTCACTCATGGCACGTGTTTAAAACCTAGTGAAAGAATATCGAAATTTAACTCTCTCACAGCTATAATATTTTTAAATGACTTCGAAATTACTTCAAATAGTAGTAATTATAGCTTTATTGCAGGATATTCCAATCAGAGTTTGTCTCTTTTACATTGGTGTTCATTTGTACATTTTAATTAATAATAATTTTAATTTAATAATTTACTTTTATAAAACTTATTATACCTGTTGTAAATTTTCCTTTCGAAAAATTGGTTTTCATAGCAAAAGAGATTGTGTTCCATTGTTTTACACCGCGCGTTTTTAAACTTTTAGAGCTAAAATTGAGTTCGTAAGATTCACAAATATATTTAGAGCCTCGAGTGATGTGATTATAGTTCCCACGAAAAGGTCGGTAACATAACTTGGAATATTGCCCTGGTGAACTTTATACATAAACATAAGTATGTTACACTCTGGTCAAATTTAAGCCAGTTTAAATCTGCAAGAACTTGCGAAGCTGATTCAAATCTATTTCTGAGAAGTACTAGCTTAGCGCCTCTGTTGTAAAATGTAATTAATTTTTGGGCAGATATTATAAAATATGTCACCGTAGTCCATAAGAGGCTGAACTAGAGCTTGGTACATAACTCAGCAGAATTTAAGTCTACATTATTTAAGTATGGATGAGTTAGCCACAAACGCATTCTAATTTTACCAATTATGTATTCAACATAGGGAATAAATGAAAATTGATTATCAATCATTATACCAAGGTATTTATAAGATGAAACTCTTAATTTTTAAGTTGCCTAGCGTAGTTATATCAGCGACCAGCTGTTTCTTGCTTTTAGGGGTGATCAGCATGAAGACCGTCTTAGTTTCATGAAGGATTAGCCCTTTGATTTCAAGATTATTTTTAAGGTTTCTGACATCCAATTCAAGCTTTCATATTAGTTCTGTGACATTATTATACAAAAACGTCTTTGTTTGGACCAAGACCGAAAAAACCAATGATATGAGTGAGGTTTATCAGTTGACTGAAGTTCAGATATTTAAATTTTTCTTTAAGTATTTTTAGTAGTTTAATCCTTAATCACTATTTAATTCAATCAACTGATTTTACTCTTAATCGATCTATTCCCTCTAAATTTATTCAAAAAATTGCATATCTCCGCTTTTTCAAGAAAAATTCCATTTTCCGAAAACCTTTTATCATGAAATTAATTATTTTGAAGGGAGTACGTTTAGAAGGATCAATAATTGATATTTTAAATATTCTACTGAATTTCTAAGAAGAGCACCCATACACTGCAAGCACGGATGATTGCAAAATTTTATATCATAACTCGTTTAAAGTGAAGTGATTTATGTATTAATTCCGCTGAAAAGAATATAAAATGACATTGTACAGTACTGAGAAATTTTTCTTTTCATTTAATCTTCACACTAACCTTTGGTTATTTTTATGCTTATAAAATATTTTTCCCGTCCATGAAAGGAGAGCTACCTACTAAAAAGTACCACATGGGACAAAAGTTGTTCCTTTTCCTTTGATAAAAGACATTATTTTATTAGTTCGAGCAAAATAAATTACTCTTAATCATATTTTATCGAATATCAGTCTTCTCAACAAATTGTAACCGTTGAAAAAACATTTTTTGTGCAAACTTGAAAATTTCTCAAGCCACTAACATTTAAACCAATATCCGTCAAGGTGCTTACAAGTTAAGGAACATCGATACGAAATCCCTTCAAAATAATCAATTTCATGATAAAATGTTTTCGGAAAATGTAATTGTTCTTGAAAAAGCGGAGATATGCAATTTTTGGAATAAATTTAGAGGGAATAGATCGATTAAGAGTAAAATCAGTTGATTGAATTAAATAGTGATTAAGGATTAAACTACTAAAAATACTTAAAGAAAAATTTCAATATCTGAACTTCAGTCAATTGATAAACCTCACTCATATCGTTGGTTTTTTCGGTCTTGGTCCAAACAAAGACGTTTTTGTATAATATCTGTCACTTCAGTCTGAAGGCAGTAGTCAACTCTTAACAGGCTGAAAATGTCATTTCCCGTCCCAATTATCTAAGGAACCAAAAATGCTATTAGTTAGCGGTTTTGAATAAAATATAAATCGAAATCATCTTTGGTTTGTCATAAATTATTGATAATGATGGCACGAGATATTAGTGAGTATTAATTAAAATTAATCGTAAAATTATTAACTATTTAATTTCGCAGAACTGTTTACTTCTTTAATAAGTGTGTTGAGAAAGTTACGTGTGTTAAACTTTACAAAAAAAGGAATGTGCTCTAATCTATTTAAGAAGCTGTCTGTAAAATCTTTCTTGCAATCAGCCTATGTAAATTCCCTCTAAGAAGATCATGGGTGAATTGATTATGGCTAAAAGCAAGACAACCTACGAATGGCTAAAAGTGAGACTCTTTTTTGGGTAGAAAGAAACTAAAATACCATTTTTTTTAGAAAATTTGTGGCAATAAACAAGATAATTAGCAATAATCAGGGGTAAAAACAAATCCCATTTAGTAAAATTTTGGAAAGGGGAAATAAAGTCAGTTGAAAAACTTGATAATTCCAAAAACAGATGATCATTTAGCCGCTCATAAAAACCTAAAGCTTAACCCTGTATGTAAACCTAACATGATCTATCACATCATAAATCAAATGGGTCCTTAGGTTGCCTATTTATACCCTTGATGATCTATAAATATTCTTGAGTATTAATATAATTTGCCCTAAAATGTTAAACTTACAGTTTTGGAGACTTGGGAGACCACAAAAATCCGAAATTGCGTTCTAACATATGAATGTTCACTGAGAATAGCCAAAATAAAATTAATATATAATTAAAAAATAATGTAACCCTGTATACCTCATATGGAAGTGTTGAATTAACTGCGCTTACGTAAACACCACTGTCTTAACTGCCAAAGCGAAAACACATAAAACTTTTTGTCATCTTTCCAGTAGTATTTTGAAGTGCAAAACCTAGGATTAGGAACTTAGGATATGTTTCTAGCATGAAACAAAGCAGACTATATCAAATTCCAAAACGGAGCTGGAAAGCAGCTTTTTTTATAATCTTAAAGGACGAAAGACGCTATAAAGAGTATATTACACAGACTTACCAAAATTCAACTTAAGCCTTGGCCAAAAAGAACGTCGAAAAATTACTTAAAACGATATTAAAACCTCTATTAACTGTAATTATTTACTTGAATTACTTTTTTAGACGAAAATTGGACCTGATAACAAAGTATTGGTTATAAAGGGCGTTATAGTTCATTATAAAAGCCAAATGAAGGTATTCAAGCTCGGGTGAAATATCAAAAAATTGATTAGCGATGCCATACTTTCGACTGCTATGAAATAAACTTTCTTACTTTCGTCTGCTATGAAATAGGGAATTCAAGGCATAATTAATTAGTTAAATTACAAAAATGAGACTTCCTTTATTTAAAAACTAAACAGGTAAGATTCTCATTTAGTAAATGCTTGTTAAGTTGAAAGTATTCCGAAAACTAACTTCGCTGTAGTTTTTCCGTATCGCCTATGACAATTTCCCTAAAAAACCGGGTAAAATATAATGCTTTTTCTATGGGACGCTAACCCTAAAAAGGTGATTTTTTCGTTTAGCATTACAAACGGGTATCAAGTCCGGCCCTGTAGAATTTGATAAATTTGTTGGTGTGATCTTACGGATAGTTAAGTCTTTCTGGAGCGTATTTCATTAGGAGGCTATGAAATGATTTCAACTTCCCTGTATACCTAAAAGAAAATTTCATATTTACTTTAGAACTACATTAGGATCATTGCATACAGGTTGGATCAGTAACGTTACAATAGGTTGTCCCATTTTAAGAACATTTCTAGTACATGAATTTAGGGGTATTAAATGATCAAATCTCTTTTTAGCTACCCTAAACTATTGATTAAAAGTTAAGAACCAAACTCCATATATTTTGTAAGTACACACCCTAGCTAAAAAAGTTCATAACCATACTTTTTGGGGGTTGAAATATGGTTACGGGATACTTTTAATAACTTGGTTTAAGTGTTTTACTAGTTGTAATCCGCATTTTTGGGAGGCTAAAAATTGAGATATTACCATTTAACCAACCTGGTTGAGATGAGGATATATAGTTTCATAATTAACACTCTGATTCAATCAAACCTATTGTTTGCAAAAAATTTGAATTCTTTCAAAAAATTCCTTTCGTAAACTAATTTCTTCAACTCAATAAAAGCAACAATTTCTTTATTTATCCAAGGTTTGGTCCTTTCTTCTTCATTCAATTCGGCATGGCAACATTTACCCAAAGGCCATTCACGAACATTTTGTCATGATGTAATAGCTGAAGCCAAAGCATCTTCAATGTTTCAAAGAAATGATTCAATAAAATACTAAGCTTTTCCTAAATAACTTACAATCATAAAATTTAGGTTTTGCTCACAATTTTTCGCACACCACCAAAATTGGTTTACCACATCGTCAATAAACTGCGAAAGCACTTCGCACTTTGCTGGCCGGGAAATATTTTTGAAACTTCTATTAAATTTAGTAATTAGATTAACTTGAAGTACGCACAGATGGAAGTCGTTTCCTCAGGCATTTAACCGCAAGCCATATATCCACGGAATGCTTTATTTGTGGGTATTTTTCCCTTTAACACAACACACAATTAAGCAAACATTTCAAGCACTTCAAATAGACAAAAACTTTAAAAAGCATTCCATAGCCAAATACATACTCATTAGAGCTTTTATTCCTCGATGTCCATCCTTGGCTATTTCTTCTATAACGCAGTGTTGTAATAGTTTGTCCACTAACCTCTCAAAACAACAAATCTCCATATTCTGGCGTTTATTATAGGTTAGCCTTCTATCGGAAAGTTCGACAGCTTTAATTATTTGCATTTTCAGGTCAATTGCTGTGTATCTACAATTTTTAGCGCAATAACCAGGTGAATCGTTGCACGTATCACAGGCTATGACTTAGTGTTTTCTTTTATTTACGAGTAGTGCAAGCTTTAGAAAAATGTAGATTATTAAAGAAGTAATACATTATAACTTTGAAATGTATTACCTGCTCAGAATCCCAATATTGCATTATAGATGAATAGCGTTGATTCACTTGTTTGTCAATAACAGTGGTTGACCCTATTGTTTTTCAAGTTTAATAACATTGCCAAATGTTCAAACTAACAAACCAAAAATAGGGTGTTTATATAGGCAACTAGTTTATATTAATTATTGAATTTATGAGCTAATTTAACACCTTTGAAAAAGAGCAACCAGAGTAAAGTAATGAAGCTGCTAACTTCAGATTTTATTTCCTCTGGAGTGGACTCCTTGGTGGTATTCGGTGCGGTAACTACACCTCCATGTGACACAGTATTTTGCCCCTTGGAAATATGACTTGAACCGTAAAGGTTTGTGTAGTCATGATCCAGTTGGTTTTTCAACCATAGCCGTAATTAAATCAGTGGTCACCAAACATAATCTGGTTTCCCCTAAACCTTCCAAGTATTCTGTTGTTAGGTCTAACGTCGAAGAATTCAAGGTTGTGGAAACAACTGGGCTCCCCGCTGTTGCACTGAAATTTAACAAATTTCATGATTACAATGGCAGAATTAAACTAAGCCAATGCCAATATACTAACTCTGTTTCAATTGTCCCGTCGTGGCTTTTAGTAGTTTGTACGCAGCTTGATAGTGGCGAAATATCTACTTGTGAATTAAAGCTATAAAATAAAATAAGCCTTTTATCATAAAGCAACATTTACAGGCATTGTTCACCCTAAATACTTTCAAGCCACATTTTCATAGAAGCTAGAAGCATGAAAATAAAATGCGTGAGAGCCAGAAAATTTCGCTAGAAATCAATCTCGCTTATAGCTTTGGTATTTTCATTTACGCTGCATCCTTTTACTAGAAGCCGGAAAATGGCAAACTAGAGCGAGAAAATGAAGCTAGATCCGATTTGTCTGAGACAGATATTTCTAGTGCCCCGTTTAGCGAGAAGCGAGATGGTGCTGCCACGTGATGCCGTTTTAGGGAATCATAAATGACATAAACAACCCCAGTAGCACATGGGCTCCGCAGTACAATCTTTTAACAGTCCGTGTGTCTGCTAGGTGTCTTAAAAACTCGGGACTGATAATACATGTAAACACAAGCCTAAAAGCAATAAAGTAAACAGGCCATTATTATTACTAATTTTATTAGTCACTTGACAGCCTCCTAATGCTCTAAATTCAGCCGGTTTTTTTCTTACCCAAGATTATATTAAGTCAGTCCGCCGGCTTGACTATATTAAGTCTCGGATTTTCAGTTTTAGTCTGGTTATGAGACAGTCCGCTGGCTTGACTAAATAAAGTCTCGCATTTTCAGTTTTAGTCTGGTTATGAGACAGTCCCCCGGCTTCACTTTATTAAGTCTCGCAATTTCAGTTTAGTCTGGTTATGAGATAGTCCGCTGGCTTCTCCATTTTAAGTCTTTCACGATCAAGTTTTATTCTTGTTATGTGACAGTCCGCCGACTTGAATATATTAAGTCTCGCACTTTCAGTTTTAGTCTGGTTTTGCGACAGTCCGCCGGTTTCTGTATTAAGTGTGGCTCGTTCAAGTTATTCTCTTGTTTTGAGACAGTGCGCAAGCTATTCTATATTAAGTCTTGCTCATTCAAATATTAGTCTTGTTATGAGACAGTCCGCCGGCTTCTCTAAGCACTACCTCCTATATAAGAATCAAGGCCCGAGTATGGAATTTTTTTATCTTCGAAATGAGGCATTTTAATTCGCGGGATTTAGACGCAGCGCGGCGCTCGTTTCCAGACTTTGACGTCACAGCTATCACGTGTTTGTGACGTCTGTAGCAGACAAGAGGCTCTCATGGTTGTCTTGGCGGATTGGGAGGGACTGCTCGAGACCTTTTTGTTCGTCACATTTGTGAATTATGCGCTAAGGCAGAAATAATGTAGGGAGGTTTCTTATATTACTTTTGGTTAAGGTAATTTCCTTAACTTTTTCTTTCAAAATAATAAAGAAGTACTAAATATTTGATTATCGATTTGCTTGTATTAAATATTGACTTAAAAAGCAATTTTAAAATTTGAAAGTTGCATTTAACCCTTGGTCTATTTTCATAATAGGAATTTAGAAATGTAGAAATAAATTTTCAGTTCTTTCTTAAGAGTATTTTTAATTTAGGTTCAAAATGGTTCCCTGAATATAATTATTTAAACAAGATAAGTTGATGTTTAAGTTCACTCATTTAAATGAGATTTAAAAGTAAAAATTTGAAAAGATAATTTTGAATTTTAATAGATATTGTTTTTATTAAAAGTTTAAAATTAAAACTGATGCACGGAGTTTTAATAAAATTATTTTTCAACTTTAATAACACCTGTTTTTTAAGCTGGCCTATAATTATAAATTAAAAGTATGGTATTGAATTAAGTCTATTAATATTAAACATAAAATAGTTCTAATTAACCAATGTTGGCCAAATAGTCAAAGTCATTGTGCTAATGCGAACGGGCGTGATTTTATATAAGGAATTCTAAAAAGAGCTCCACCTCACGGGGAAACTGCACAATTATATACAAGTTCAATCCCCATCTGACGAGGGAGCATACTCGGGCCTTGATTCTTATATAGGAGGTAGTGCTCTAAGTCTCGCACGTTTAAGTTTTAGTCTCTAATAACAAGAGTATAACTGAAAACGCGAGACTTAATATAGTCAAGCCGGCGGACTGTCACATAACCAGACTAAAACTGAAAATGCGAGACTTAATATAGAGAAGCCGGCGGACTGTCTCATAGCTAGACTATAACTGAAAATGCGAGACTTAATATATAGAAGCCGGCGGACTGTATCATAACCTGACTAAAACTGAAAATGCGAGACTTAATATAGAGAAGCCGGTGTACTCTCTTATAACCAGACTAAAACTGAAAATGCGAGACTTAATATAGTCAAGCCGGCGGACTGTCACATAACCAGACTAAAACTGAAAATGCGAGACTTAATATAGAGAAGCCGGCGGACTGTCTCATAGCTAGACTATACTGAAAATGCGAGATTTAATATATAGAAGCCGGCGGACTGTATCATAACCTGACTATAACTGAAAATGCGAGACTTAATATAGGCTAGAGAAGGCGGTGTACTCTCTCATAACCAGACTAAAGCTGAAAACGCGAGAAGGCAGCGGACTGTCTCATAACCAGTCTAAAACTGAAAATGCGAGACTTCATATAGAGAAGCCGGCGGACTGTCCGCTGGCTTCGCTACATTTCAGTACCTGATATCCATTGTAGGTGTCATGGTTTTTTATTTTATTCATTATATCAGTCCCTGACTTCCTTGGTTTTTTCTAGTAATGAGACATTCCCCTGGCTTTCCCATAATAAGTCTAAGACTTCCTTATTTTAGTACTCTAATCAGACAGTCCACTAGTTTCGATATATTAAGTTTCGCGCGTGCTCAAATTAGACTTCTCTACTTTTGAGGTTCCAACTTCGTCGAGTTTGTTGGAATTTATCTGGATTATCATGTCAACGTTCTACTTTTTCAATTTGTTCCATTTTTCATTTTAAACTTCTGTTATTTTATTTTAATGATAAAAGTTTACGGAATTGTGTGGTTTCCTTTAATAATACTCCTTGGTGACAGATTACTAGCAGCGGACGGATAGCGGCATGCTTGTCAAGTGCTCACGACTCCCACACTCTTCGTGAACTTCCCAAGGTGTAGGATTTCGGTTGAGTTAAAAGTTAGGAAAACCTAAATAATATCGAAACTTATTCTCCACTAAAGTTCCACGATTCTGCTGATGTATATTTGAACTACAAGCACAATTTTCTTTAAAAATCCATTATATTTCAACAACTAACTGTAAAATGTTAATTTACCCAGATTTTAATACAAATTTGTCCGTATAAGCATAATTTTACAATAATATCAAAGAAAATGTTACGGATTATGGCTTATTTCACCATTCCCTTATATTTACATAGGCCTTCAAATCGTTTGAAAATATAACTCTTTGCTACTCTGATATTATTGGAGTTTAAATAGCAATGAACACTTTCGATAAGTGCAGTCTTTTGAAGCTATTTAACACATTTCGAAAGTCGCCAAAAGTGCGAGAGTGCGGTCCAATGGGACCTCCCAATTATGGTTTCGATCGAAATGTTTGGAACTGTCCGTTTACCAGCCGATATCGTGTCCATTCGCTAGGCGATATCGTGTCCATTCGCAATCCCATATGTTGTCCATTTGCCAGCCTATATCATGTCCATTTGCCAGCCGATATCGTGTCCATTTGGCAGTAGATATCGTGTCCTTTTGGCAGTAGATATCGTGTCCTTTTGGCAGTAGATATCGTGCCCATTCGCCAGCCCATATCGTGTCCATTTACTAGCCGATATCGTGTCCATTTACCAGCCGATATCGTGTCCATTTACCAGCCGATATCGTGTCCATTTACCAGCCGATATCGTGTCCATTTACCAGCCGATATCGTGTCTTTTTATCAGCCGATATCGTGTCTTTTTCCGGCCGATATCGTGTCCATTCGCCAGCCGTCATGGTGTCCATTCGCCAGCCGTCATGGTGTCCATCCGCAAGCCGTTTTTGCGTCTATTCACCTTGCGATTTCATAACCGTTTACCAGTTGATTTCGCGTCCATCCACTTGCCGATTTTCTGACCGTTTCATTGCAAATTTCGTGTCCTCTAGACTACCAATTTCATGTTCATTCTCCTGCTGATTATATGACCGTTTGATTGCAAATTTCTTGTAAATTCGCTTACCGATTTCGTATCCATTAAGTGTATTTTGCAATCAACCGTAGTAAACGTGCGTAGATACTGGGATAGCAAGACACTTATCTGGGCGGACATTTCGCACTGTAGGGTACGGACTAAGGTCACAAATCCGGTTCTCCAAAAAACCGTCCAGCTATTTAAAATTCAGTACTGTCCCCGCAGTTGATTTTTGTTGCAGGGGAAAGGAGGTTTTCCGCACGTGGTTTCTTCTGCATTTGGAAGCACGTTATTTGAGTTTTTGTCGGCATGATGGCCAGTAGGAAAGATTTAAAAGAGAAGCCTAAACAAGAAAGAGAAATTAATAAAAGGATAGAATTTGGGAAGAAAGAGAAACTTATTAGTTCCATAATAATTAGGGAAGGCTTACGCAACCTAAAGTTGAAAGAATATAGAAATAGAGAAATCAATGAAACGTTGTGGGAGGAAGTACCATCTCAAAATAAAGTAAGTTTCGTGTTTATGGGGCGCCGTTCGAGACATAATTTGTAAATAAAGGTTTTCATATAATTCTAAACGGTTTTCATATAATTCCAAAAGGTTTTAATATAATTCTAAAAGGTTTTCATATAATTCTAAAAGGTTTTCATATAATTCTAAAAGGTTTTCATATAATTCTAAAAGGTTCTCATATAATTCTAAAAGGTTTTCACATAATTCTAAAAGGTTCTCATATAATTCTAAAAGGTTTTCAAATAATTCCAAAAGGTTTTCATATAATTCTAAAAGGTTTTCATATAATTCTAAAAGGTTTTCGTATAATTCTAAAAGGTTTTCGTATAATTCTAAAAGGTTTTCGTATAATTCTAAAAGGTTTTCACATAATTCTAAGAGGTTTTCATATAATTCTAAGAGGTTTTCATACAATTCTAAATAGTACGTATCTATATAAGGGCATTGTGGCTCAAACGTATCAACTTTTGGTTTTAAATAAAGTTTATTTATTTAATAATCACTTTGTTTTTTCTCCGTAAATCCATTAAATATTTTTAATCTCACAGAGGTTGTTGCCCTTATAAGTAAGTGTTTTGTAGGCGTAATATATTATTATTAGACTGAAAGGGTCGATTGTCTACCATTGGGTCGAATCCCATTGGATCGAATGTCTCGTTCCACCGAATCCCATTAGACCGAATACCGCAATTTGGGCGGTTTTCCAATCATGAATTTTCCTTTCAATCCTATTTTTCTATTGATTTTCCTATTAAACTTCTTGTTATTGCAGAAAATACTAAACCAAACGTAACCTAATACAACAGTAATGTTTTGGAAAAGGCATATTTTTGGAGAAGTCAATGAAGCTAAATTTCAATATTTTGGAAAAGGCGTAACATTGTTAAATGATTTATAAATTATTACTAACCTAATTTAACCAAACCTAACCTAACATAATAGTAATGTTTTGGAAAAGGCATATTATTTGAGAAGTCAATGAAGCTAAACATCAATATTTTGGAAAAGGCGTAACATTGTTAAATGAATTATAAAATATTACTAACCTAACCTAACCTAACCAAACCAAACCAAACCTAACCTAACATAACAGTAATGTTTTGGAAAAGGCATATTATTTGAGAAGTCAATGAAGCTAAGTTTCAATATTTTGGAAAAGGCGTAACATTGTTAAATGGTTTATAAAATATTACTAACCTAACCTAACCTAACCTAACCTAACCTAACCTAACCTAACCAAACCTAACCTAACCAAACCTAACCTAACCAAACCAAACCTAACCTAACCTATCCAAACCTAACCAAACCAAACCAAACCTAACCTAACCAAACCAAACCAAACCTAACCTAACCAAACCTGACCTAACCTAACCTAACCTAACCTAACCTAACCTAACCAAACCAAACCTAACCAAACCTAACTAACCTAAACTAACCTAACCTAACCTGACCGAACCTGACCAAACCTAACCTAACCTGACCTAACCAAACCTAACCAATCCTAACCAAACCTAACCTAACCAAACCTAACCTAAACTAACCTAACCTAACCTAACCTAACCTAACCTAACCTAAAAATAAAATTGATTTTCTTATTAAACTTCTTGATACTGCAGCAAATAATATGTGTTCACCAATAACATTCTTCAATAAATTTCAGAAAATAACTTCCATTTTTGGAAATTGTCTAACCCTAACCTAACCATACCTAACGTAATCTAACCTTACCATTAAGAGATCTCCCTCCCAAGTACTGACGGCGCTAGATGCTGCTTAACTTCTTCGATCATCCAAATCACTTTATCCATTGCGCTACTGGAGCCCGGCAACTCAAGGAAAACGCTATGATTTTATATGTGTAAACCCATCCCATTCAGTCGAAAGCTCTTCCATTTAAATATTCCCATTCAGTAGAAAATCGCTCTTTGGGCTATAAATTGTTTTAAATTTGGCTACAATTTTAGAAATTTGAATTCGATCCAACGGGATTCTATCCAATAGGATATTACCAAAGGGTCTACTGTGACCTTCAACTCTACTCTCGGAACGGAATTTCCCACGGTCGTAAAAGAGCCCAAAATCGCTCGTTTTTCCCGAACCTTTAGTCTATTTCAGTTGTTTGGCGAGTCGCGCTTGGAATCAGGCTAGTTTGGATAGAGTAAGTAAAAATCTTTAGCTGAAATTTTGAAAATCGTATTTTGGCAATTAAAATGGCCGATGAAGAAAATTTAAATAGGAATTCATTGGGTGGTAATATTGGAGCAATAACATTAGACGCGCTACAAAACATAATCAGAAAACCGGATTTTGTAAGATCTATAAATGAAGCGGCAAGCTCTCAACAACGTTCTCCTGCCACTATCTCGCCAATGCCCAGGTCGCTATCGTCTACTACAACTACTCGCCCAAATTTTCCAAGTTATTCAGTACCAAACTTATCTGGACAGGAAAAAAATTCTCCCTCTACCAGTACAGCCTTCACCAGTGGTCCACAGTTAAATGCTCGTAGTCATCAAGGCACCAGATCATCCCCACCCACTGCTTCTGAATTATCGAGTTCCCAGAGGAACCAGGCATTAGAATCTAACTACAGTGGCTCAAGCTTTCAACCACTTGTTTCGACACAAATTCCACCGCAGTGCACAGTTTTGCCGGGAATTAGTAATTCAGCGAGTTCGAGTCACTGCAATCTTAATTTCAATGTAAACGATGGTCTTAGAAACCTTTTTCAACCAAGTTTCAGTAGGAATGTTTTCAAGCCTAAACTTAGCATGACCAGGAATAAGTAAGCTTTTAATTGTAGTTTTAGTTCTAAACGTTTCTTCAAATTATTACCGTGGATATTTTCTTAAGCTTAAATGTAAGCAGTACAAGTTTAACATTTCAACGGAAAACGGGGGAATGTAGTATATGACAAATTTTAACGGTTTAAGGCGTGGCTTACATATTACGTAACTCCTTCTCTAATTTGGTAAAGAAGCGCATCAGACCCGTTTTTTTCTCACTCGTAATCCCTTTTGAACCTCAAATGAACTTTATGATTATGCTAGACTTAAATTTTGTTTCAAAATATTAAGTAATAATTTGATGAAGCTAAACCTCCCCTGTAGCAACAAGTAGCTTCTTTAAAAAGACCGAAACAGCTTACTGCCCTCTCCACGACGTTACTTAGTTTTGTCTTTTGATAGATCTGATAAATTTAAAGGCTGTTCTGGCTCTAGCAATCCAACTTTCCGAATGCCTGTTATTCTGCTTCTTGGACCAAGCACGGTAACTGTCCCCAAAGGAAAGAAGAAAAAGGTTTAGCACGAAAATAAATTTATTCGTGACTCTATGGAGTTTCAAAAGAGTTGGACCGAGATGGAAGTTCTAAGGGAGATAAGGCGAGCATTTAGGGATAAAATAGACGATGGAATAAAGTGAGTTGTCGTTTAATTCATTGCCAAATGCAAAGCTACTCAAAAGTTTTACAACATTGATCCATTCTAGAATTAAGCTTCTCAATTCCTGTGGTGGTGCATTAGTGTACGCAGACGTGGAAGGCGATGAACTAAACGCGTCCCTAATTCATCGTATTTGGCGGCAGAAACCTCTCTATGTCAGACCCAGCGTAGAACTACTGCCATCTGACAGTTCAGAAGACACACAAAGTGAATATGTTCAAGATATATCAAGCGACGAAGATTCATTGCCTCTATTAAATATTTTGCCAACTCACAAGAAACGTTGAAATTCGTCAAATGACCAAAACCATTCCTCAACAGTTCCTTCGGTGGATTACACTTTAGACCAGACACCAACTATTTCAATAATAACCGAAGCTAGTTCAGAAATAATAGGTATACCAAACTTTTACTTAAGTCAATCGACCAGTGGTGATGGCTTACTTCAATCTGCAAGTAACCAAACCCAGAATCAATGCAACTCGGAGACTTCACAGTATGCTAAATTTTTGGGGCTGTTTAATGATGAGACTTTGGAGGCATATGCTATTGATGATTATGCGGATACAAGCGAACTCAACGAGATCATCGAGGAAAGCGAGCCAAATGACATACCTTCAGATGATGTTTCGAATACAGAAATCGTTAAAGCGACAGCCGACATAAAAGATATTTTGAAAGAACTTTCGGAACAAATAGATCCAAATAAACGTTTCTGTATAACCATTAATCGCAATAAATTCATGGAATGTACATTGAGAGCTTTTAAGAGAAAGGGTTACGATCCCACTTTCAAAATGTCAGTCTGCTTTACGGATTGCTTGAACAACCGTGGTACTAGCACTATCGATGCGACAAGAGAATTTCTAAGACTGTTGGTAAAAGAAATGGTTAACAGTCATGTTTTCACTGGACCAAACGAGGCTAGAATTCTTTCGCAAAACACTGCAGCTCAAGCTCAAAACATGTATTTCTACTCTGGTCAAGCTTCCGCCGTTTCCTTGGTCCATGGAGGATCGGGTCCCCAAAGCTTATCGAAATTAGCTTACAAGTCACTGGTTAAAGATGTGAAAGACTTGGAACCTTAGCTAGATGATGTAGGAGACTACGAAATTAAATTGAAGTTGAAGGCCATTATGGACAGTGAAGATCTAGAGTCGTTGCAAGATGCTGCTTCAAACATTTCCGATCTTCGATATCTTGCTGGCTGTACTAAACCGATTCTGAAAATGGAAGACAAAGAGCGCGTATTGAAAGCTTTGTTACATTTTTGCGTATTTACGACTACTGTTGAAGCTAGACAGTGTTTCATCAACGGCTTAAAAACACTCGGAATACATGAGGCTATGAGCAAACACATCGATGCGTTCAAGCCATTATTTTGTTACCAAAAGAATGACATATCAGCGTTCGAGTTCGTAAATTTGTTTTCCATCGTGAACTACACTGATGAACCTTTGATAAAGTTCACGTTAGAAATGGATGTTATGGCGTACTTCTGAGATTACATTTTTTAATGTGAAGCTGGAGCCACGAAATCGACTGTCAAAGAATGTTTGATTTTTTCAACTGGTGCCGATGCGATACCACCCGTACAAAAATTTACGGCTGCATTTTTGCTGTTAATTAGATTTTTTAGAATCTGCAATAAATTGCAAATAAACTGGAATATTCTGGAAAAATACTGGAATAAACCTGAAAAATGTTCAATTTCAGACAAAATTAAGGTGATTCCAGAGAGCAATGCAGAACATTTTAGTCGTTTTGCAGAAAAAATATCTTCCGTTGGAAAACTCAGTACAACAGTATACAAAATTTAGCAACTCTAGAGTCATAAAATAGTTACCTTACAGCTAGAAAACAGAGGGGAAATAGTAACTCCCGTAAGAAATCAGGATGTTTGTAGGCTCATTACCTTCCAAATATATTGTATGCATGTTACAGTCAGAAATTGCTAAGTTTGTAGGATAATTGAAGGCGTGTTTCGGATACTTTTTACGATAATTGCAGACGCGTTTCAGATACTTTTCAGGATCATCACAGACGCGTTTCAGATACTTTTCAGGATCATTACAGGCGCGTTTCAGATACTTTGTAGGAAAATTGCAGGAGCGTTTCATATAATTTTCAGGACCATTACAGGCGCGTTTCATATACTTTTCAGGATCATTGCCGGCGCGTTTCATATACTTTGTAGGAAAATTGCAGGCGCGTTTTAGATACTTTTTTGGATCATTGCAGGCGCGTTTCAGATACTTTGTAGGATAATTGCAGCCGCGTTTCAGATGATTTGCAGGATCATTGCAGCCGCGTTTCAGATAATTTTTAGGATAGTTGCAGGCGCATGTCAGATAATTTTTAGGATAGTTTCAGGCGCATGTCAGATACTTTGCAGGATAAATGCAGGCGCTTTTCATATACTTCGTAGGAAAATTGCAGGCGCGTTTCAGATACTTTTCAGGATCATTACTGGCGCGTTTCAGATACTTTTAAGGACCATTACAGGCGCGTTTCAGATACGTTTAAGGACCATTACAGGCGCGTTTCAGATACGATAATTACAGGTGCTTTTCAGATACTTTTTAGGATAATGGCAGGTGCTTTTCAGATAATTTTTAGGATAATTGTAGGCGCGTTTCAGGTACTTTTTAGGATAATTACAGGCTCTTTTCATATACTTTGTAGGAAAATAGCAGGCGCGTTTCAGATACTTTTCAGGATCATTACTGGCGTGTTTCGGATACTTTTTACGATAATTGCAGACGCGTTTCAGATACTTTTCAGGATCATCACAGACGCGTTTCAGATACTTTTCAGGATCATTACAGGCGCGTTTCAGATACTTTGTAGGAAAATTGCAGGAGCGTTTCATATAATTTTCAGGACCATTACAGGCGCGTTTCATATACTTTTCAGGATCATTGCCGGCGCATTTCATATACTTTGTAGGAAAATTGCAGGCGCGTTTTAGATACTTTTTTGGATCATTGCAGGCGCGTTTCAGATACTTTGTAGGATAATTGCAGCCGCGTTTCAGATGATTTGCAGGATCATTGCAGCCGCGTTTCAGATAATTTTTAGGATAGTTGCAGGCGCATGTCAGATAATTTTTAGGATAGTTTCAGGCGCATGTCAGATACTTTGCAGGATAAATGCAGGCGCTTTTCATATACTTCGTAGGAAAATTGCAGGCGCGTTTCAGATACTTTTCAGGATCATTACTGGCGCGTTTCAGATACTTTTAAGGACCATTACAGGCGCGTTTCAGATACGTTTAAGGACCATTACAGGCGCGTTTCAGATACGATAATTACAGGTGCTTTTCAGATACTTTTTAGGATAATGGCAGGTGCTTTTCAGATAATTTTTAGGATAATTGTAGGCGCGTTTCAGGTACTTTTTAGGATAATTACAGGCTCTTTTCATATACTTTGTAGGATAATTACAGGCTCTTTTCATATACTTTGTAGGATAATTACAGGCGCGTTTCAGATACTTTGTAGGATAATTGCAGGTGCTTGTCAGATACTTTTCAGGATAATTGCAGGCGCATTTCAGATACTTTGCAGGGTCATTGCAGCCGCGTTTCAGATACTTTGTAGGATAATTGCAGCCGCGTTTCAAATACTTTGCAGGATCATTGCAGCCGTGTTTCAGATAATTTTTAGGATAGTTGCAGGCGCATGTCAAATAATTTTTAGGATAGTTGCAGGCGCATGTCAGATACTTTGCAGGATAAATGCAGGCGCTTTTCATATACTTTGTAGGAAAATAGCAGGCGCGTTTCAGATACTTTTCAGGATCATTACTGGCGCGTTTCAGATACTTTCACGGACCATTACAGGCGCGTTTCAGATACTTTAATTTGTACGATAATTGCAGGTGCTTTTCAGATGCTTTTTAGGATAATTGCAGGCGCGTTTCAGATACTTTTTAGGATAATTGCAGGCTCTTTTCATATACTTTGTAGGATAATTGCAGTTGCTTTTCATATACTTTGTAGGATAATTACAGGCGCGTTTCAGATACTTTGTAGGATAATTACAGGCGTGTTTCAGATACTTTGTAGGATAATTGCAGGCGCATTTCAGACACTTTTCAGGATAATTTCAGGAGCGTTTCATATACTTTGTAGGAAAATTGCAGGCGCGTTTCAGATACTTTTTAAGGATAATGGCAGGTGCTTTTCAGATAATTTTTAGGTTCATTGCAGCCGCACTTCAGATACTTCGTAGGATAATTACAGGCGCGTTTCAGATACTTTGTAGGATAATTGCAGGTACTTTTCAGAAATTTTTAGGATAATTGCAGGAGCATTTCAGATACTTCGTAGGATAATTGCAGGCGCTTTTCATATACTTTGTAGGATAATTGCAGGCGCTTTTCATATATTTTGTAGGAATATTGCAGGCGCTTTTCATATACTTTTTTGGATCATTGCAGGCGCGTTTCAGATACTTTTTAGGATCATTGCAGGCGTATTTCGGATACTTTGTAGGATAATTGCAGGCGTGTTTCAGATACTTTTTAGATTAATTGAAGGCTCTTTTCATATACTTTGTAGGATAATTGCAGGTGCGTATCAGATACTTTGTAGGATCATTGCAGCCGCGTTTCAGATACTTCGCAGGAGCATTTCAGATACTCTGTAGGATAATTGCAGGTGCGTTTCAGATACTTTGCAGGGTCATTGCAGCCGCGTTTCAGATTCTTTGTAGGATCATTGCAGGCGCGTTTCAGATACTTTGAAGGATAATTGCAGGCGCGATATAGGTACTTTGTGGAATAATTGCAGACGCATTTCAGATACTTCGCAGGATCATTGCAGGTGCATTTCAGATACATCGCAGGATCATTGCAGGTGGATTTCAGATTCTTTGTAGGGTCATTGCAGGTGCGTTTCAGATACTTTGTAGGATAATTGCAGGTGCATTTCAGATTCTTTGCAGGATCATTGCGGGTTTTCCTATCAATTATTGTGAATCAGTAGCCTTATATACCCTAAATTTCCAAAAAAAATTAAAGAGGCTTACGCTTGAGTTCAAACGTCAACAATAGCTATGTTTAAAATGATTTTAGGAATAAAGTTTCTTAAAACGATTTAACTAGAATTAAGGTAAATTAATGACGATTAAATTAATAAATATCATTTATATTTATTTAAATATTTAAAAATAGCCTCTAAATTGCGTCTCGACTTGGAGAGGTTTATTTTGGATTCCCAGCTTGTACTCATCTCTTACAAAAATATTAAGCTGTAATTCATCTGAATACACGCTTTTCTGACTTGCTATAGTAATATCTGAGATGGTCCAACTGTTTAGGTACATGTACATTAAGTTCTCACCACATCTAGATGAGAAGGTCTTTTCGTCTATCTAACATCCACAACATACACACTCACAGAACGTAATCGAAAAATTCTTTCAAACTTATAGCTAAAAACCGATTACAACTGAAGGGAAGGGTCCCGACAGGCTTGTTTTACGTCTATCCGCAACCAGGAAAACTGCTGTAAACTTATATGATAGCGCTAAAGTACTTTGGTTCGCAATTTCCTTCACATTTCGAGCGCCATGGTGATAGTAGATCTTGTCTTAATCGGTTTCTATCCACGCTTGTTTTTCGTGTACCCGGGGCCACAAACACACACATGCACACACACACAGAAAGCTAGGTCTGGTCTCAAAAACTGGAATAAAATCACTAAAATAAACTGAAATTAATTTTATTTACTTTTTTTGGATGAAAAATTGTTTTTCTACGACTTTTTTCTCAAATAGAAGTAACTCTTATTTTATTAGGTTTTGAATCTATAGAACTTGACTGCCAACACCTTTGAAAGCTTGGAATCCTTATGTTGTTAGTATTGGATACACCTTAAACATAACTGCATAAGTTCGTAAGATGTGTTCCATAAGTTTGTCACTGGTTACTTCATGAAGTGGTGTAGGTGAAACGTCATATTCTCGTAAAACGACGCCTGTTGAGCCATTGTCAAAGGCTTAATAAGGCTAAATAGGAAGTTGGACTGCAAAACCGAGTGTATTCAATTCTCGCGTCATTCTCGAACTAGCTCTCAGTAAGTCTCTAGCATTACGAAGTATAGGCAGTGTCATACATATTGAAACATATCTGATAAACTTATGATAACTGTATATACAATACTGGCCCATTTATGACCAAAAAATGTTTCAATTTTCTATCTTTTATGGTGGTTTAAATATTTTTAGGATCGAGACGTGACAGTATTAGATCAAAAGATTTTATTAAGATGAATGAGTAAAGCTTTTTAAGATGCCTTTTTAGGCCTAACCAATTATTTATTCAAATTTTAGAAAAATAAAACCAGTTATATTAATGCCTAACAGAAGCAGATAAAAATTTAGGGTGCGCTCGAAGTTGACTTCCCGTACAAAAATTTTAAGCTGTAATTCATCTGCATACGCGCTTTTTTTATCGCTACCACGCTGTAATAGGTATACATTAAGGCTGCATTTCTGCAGCTCAAAAAACGGGAAAATTTCACAGCAATTCTAGAACTGCAAATTGACTGCCGTTTCTTCATTTTCTGTTTGTTAACTGTTAACTGTCTAGCCTGGCAGAAATATGCAGCGCAATTCTGCAAACGCTAAGCAAAAGTAGAAATACCAGCTGTTAGTTTAAAACTGTAATTTGACCGTTTTTATAGATATGATACAGGTCTGAAAAAGTGATGGAAAAGTAGAAATCCAGCTGCTAATTTAGAACTGTAATTTGACCGTTTTAATAGACATGTTACAGGTCTGCAAAAGTGATAGAAAAGTAGAAATCCAGCTGCTAATTTAAAACTGCAATTCTACCACATTTATAGACATGTTACAGATCTGCAAAAGTGATGGAAAAGCAGAAATGCAGCTGCCAATTTAGAACTGTAATTGGACCTTTTTTATAGACATGTTACAGGTCTGCAAAAGTGATAGAAAAGTAGAAATCCAGCTGCTAATTTAAAACTGCAATTTGGCCACATTTATAGGCATGTTACAGGTCTGAAAGAGTGATTGAAAAGTAGAAATCTAGCTGCTAATTTAAAACTGCAATTTGACTACATTTAAAGACATGTTACAGGTCTGCAAAAGTGATGGAACAGTAGAAATACAGCTGCCAATTAAAAACTTTAATTTGACCTAAATTGACCATTTTTATAGACATGTTACAGGTCTGCAAAAGTGATGGAAAAGTAGAAATTCAGCTGCCAATTTAAAACTGTAATTTAACCACATTTAGACAGATATTGCAGGTATTCAAAAGTAGGAAATTCTACTTTTGAATACCTGCAATATGTCTATAAATGTTGAATAGTTACAACTTTAAATTGGAAGCTAGATTTCAACTTTTGCAGACCTGTAACATGTGTATAAATGTGGTCAAATTACAGTTTTAAATTGGCAGCTGGATATCTACTTTTCCATCACTTTTGCAGACCTGTAACATGTCTATATAAATGGTCAAATTACAGTTTTAAATAGGCAGCTGGATTTCTACTTTTCCATCGCTTTTTCAGACTTGTAACATGTCTATAAATATGGTCAAATTACAGTTTTAAATTGGCAGCTGGATTTCTACTTTTCCATCACTTTTTCAGACTTGTAACATGTCTATACATGTAGTCAAATTACAGTTTTAAACTAGCATCTGGTATTTCAACTTTTCTATCGCTTTTGCACACCTGTAACATGTCTATAAAAATGGTCAAATTACAGTTTTAAATTGGCAGCTGAATATCTACTTTTCCATCACTTTTGCAGACCTCTAACATGTCTATATAAATGGTCAAATTACAGTTTTAAATAGGCAGCTGGATTTCTACTTTTCCATCGCTTTTTCAGACTTGTAACATGTCTATAAATATGGTCAAATTACAGTTTTAAATAGGCAGCTGGATTTCTACTTTTCCATCACTTTTTCAGACTTGTAACATGTCTATAAATATGGTCAAATTGCAGTTTTAAATTGGCAGCTGGATTTCTACTTTTCCATCACTTTTTCAGACTTGTAACATGTCTATATATGTAGTCAAATTACAGTTTTAAACTAGCATCTGGTATTTCTACTTTTCTATCGCTTTTGCACACCTGTAACATGTCTATAAAAATGGTCAAATTACAGTTTTAAATTGGCAGCTGAATATCTACTTTTCCATAAGTTTTGCAGACCTGTAACATGTCTATAAATATGGTCATATTACAGTTTTAAAATGGCATCTGGATTTCTACTTTTCCATCACATTTCCAGGCCTGTAACATGTCTATAAATGTGGTCAAGTTGCAGTTTTAAACTAGCAGCTGGTATTTCTACTTTTTCATCACTTTTGCAGACCTGTAACATGTCAATAAATATAGTCGAATTGCAGTTTTAAACTAGCAGCTGGTATTTCTACTTTTTCATCACTTTTGCAGACCTGTAACATGTCAATAACTGTGGTCAAATTACAGTTTTAAACTAGCAGCTGTTATTTCTACTTTTGCATCGCGTTTGCAGAATCGCGCTGCATATTTCTGCCAATACAGACAATTAACAGATAATAAACAGAAAATGTAGAAACGGCAGACAATTTGCAGTTCTGGAATTTCTGTGAAATTTTCGCGTTTTTCGAGCTGCAGAAAATGTAGCCTTAATTTATACCTATTACAGCGTGGTAGCGATAAAAAAGCGCGTATGCAGATGAATTACAGCTTAAAATTTTTGTACGGGCACCATTAGGATTTAATGCAACCCCTTCCATTGGTTTTTTACATCCTTCAGAAAATACCCCTGAAGCTAAAAAGAAGGCAAGCTCTGTTCCTGTGGCTAGTACGTGTGCACTTAGGCTTGATCTGCCTGTTATTCATGAGAGCTACGAGACTTTCTGTGAAAGTCTGGACGAAGCCGTAAAAAACGCTTTCGGCTTTGGCATACCATGATAATTTGGAGCGACTTTTCTACCTTTTTTATTCTTGTAATTTTTACCTATTTTGATAGCTTTCAAACTTTTTATTAAATACTAAAACCGTTTTAAAATATGTAATAATCAAGTTGTGATTGGTACTTAAAAGATTATTATTGTTGTTGAGGAGAGTACGCGCCCTAGCACCGATGCCAAAGGCATATTGTGCATCCTCGTATTCAGGCCTTGAATAGGCCCGTAGCTGCAGCGTAGCGAAGAAATCGCTCCACCGTGATAGAGGAGACCCTTGAGGGCTCCACAGTGTGTGAATCAAAATGTTCTAGTCTAAGCGAGGCGAAGCGGTCACAATCGCAAAGTACGTGAGTGGATGTTTCTTCCTTCTCCTGACACGACCTGCAGATAGGGTCGTCGGCAAAACCCATCAGATGGAGGTGCCTATTAAGCCGACAGTGTCCGGTCAGAAAACCGGTAGCCAGCCTAATATCCCATCTGCTGAGCGAAATTAGGCCTCTGGCACGAGACCTGCAGGGACCATTGACTAACAGTTTTGTCTGTCTCTGGCCCTCCATGTTATGCCAGAGCTGCTTTTGTATGACAGTCAACCTGTCATGCAGACACCGTTTAACGTGCCTGTAGGGGACGGGGACGGCCGGCTCCGGTCCCAAGAGCTTGGCCTCCGCACCTTTTTTACTTAAAAGATAGTTATCGTCCATAAGTAGATTCATAAAAATATGTTAAGATAACACTTTACCTTTCTATTACGTATGGCCGTAAGTAAGGGTAAAAATCCGTTAAAAGCGTTATTGGCATTCACATATAATATGTTTTTGAAACTATTTTCTCTTTTTTTTCATTTATTTTAACATAATGTGATGGCCTTCAAAAGTTATTAATAAATACTAAAACTGTTTACTGTTATTAAAATATAGAGTAATCAAGATTTTAAAAGGAAGATATCAGTGATAAGTTGAATATTCTATATTTTAAATGTGTTTAAGTTAACACTCTTCATTATAATTATCATGTACACATTTTCTTGATAGGTTATTGATATATGTATCTAGTTACATTATTTTGAAAATAATGAAGAGCAATAATACAAATTTCAAATTATTTTATTTAAATGTAACTCTGTTGTTCCCCGGTCTTAAACAAACAAGTAAATTAAATGAAGGGAATATTTTTATGGTATTATGACACATTAGTAAAACTAACAAACCCACGGAATGATAAAAGAGTTATAATGCTAGCATAAACATTAACTCCATGGCTATCATCATTGACAGCAGATTCAATTAAATTAATTATCTCATCATGTACTTCATTACCAGGAAAAAATTGGCACTCATCTACAAGAACAGTATTATCAGTTTCCATCGGTATATGAATTATGTCATCTACCCCATAAAGAACAGGGTCATTTTCGTATTCATTATTTTCGGTTTCTAAGTCTATTGAATTCATTCGAGACATAGTCCATAATTGTATTGGAGAATGGGAATTTTCTGTGCTAAGGGAGTGGTGGTTCCAGGAGGTCATGAGTGATTGGCAAGATTCTCTAATTCTTGGTACAAAAACTAAATGTAGAGCGTACAAATGCATTTCGTTATCTGGGTCTAATACCTCTTGATCTTGCATATGCAAGAGAATATTTCTAAAATGAGGAGAGACGAGGCGATTTACTTCTCTCCACAAGCGTTCTATGCGATGATTGTGAACAGATAGACCAGTAATAAAACTACCGCGGTTAAGGCCTCTATTTAGAAGCATGTACCTTGCGACATCGACATTTTCGGAACCTTTATCTCCTCGAACACGTTGTGGAAGGCCATAACTTTGAACTCCATCGTTGAAAAGCCTTAAAACGCTGTCTGCTCTGTTGTTTGATAGGCATTGCAGATAAATTAAATATCTACTATACCCATCAACACAACCGTGGAGAACGAGCCTCCAAGCTATTAATTTATGATTACTGTCCATGTGCCTATTGAAAAAAGATCAGTAATATTAACATTTGTAAAGGATAATGCGATTTGACGGGTAATTTAAATTTTGTGGTGAGTTAAACCGTTCATCGACAATAGTTTTCCAACAATCGTCTATGGAATTCTCGGGGTCTCTATACATTAGACCAAGCTTCTAAACTGTCCCCCTATTATTTGGGGAGTATAGTAGGCAAGTACCTTTTCGACACCCAAAATAACGTTAAAAAACCGTTTATGTGTGCTTTTTGTGTCAAACCGAATACAGAAAGAGCTTCAGCTGTTGCACACAGGGATATCGTTCAAGGTAAAATAAGTTTCATGAACGTACCAAAGAGCGTTGGCACATCGAACGTTGTATCGCCTTCTCGTTATCGGGTGTCTTTGTCTCAAAGCCCTGCCGACTGGATCAAGTAAATTTAACCTTTCACGAACTCTCCATCTTGGAACTCTTATTCCCAAGCTTCTGAGACCCCCTATAACATATGTTTCTCCAATGTTAGGGTTACAATTCAAAATGGTAATAATATGGTTGTCCAGTTGAAAGTCATTTAGAGGTTCAGTTCGTTCATTCACAATACCAAGATTTGTACGATGGCGCAACAGTGTTCTTGTGCTTATACCTAAAAACGCAGCTGTCCTAACCCAAGAAAACTGAAGTGTGTCCCAACAAAAGACTATCTGTTCTCTGTTCTCTAGTTAAACTATAACTAGGTCTTCCTGCAGAGCCTTGGCAGAGAATGGGGCACATGTATGGTTCATCTATGTTTTCATTACTTAGCAGAGCATCTTCTATCTCATTAACCATCGACGAAACTCCACGGTAAACGATTTCGAATAACTCGAGTAAACTGTCTTGGCGATGACAATTATTTTGCAAAGATGATAATAGTGCTTCTAAAATTCTGCAGTGACCTTGCAATCGTCGGTGGTTTATTTCTAAAACACTAATATCGTTGGAATACCTATGTCTTAAGCTTTCTTCCAAAGCGTGCTGCAGTTCAAGCAGATAATCGTTTATTTCATTACTCAAAGCTCCACGAATTAAAACGAACTCGACCAACACGACTATGCATATGAAACTACCGAGCTTCATTTTATATGAATTAATATTAACGAAGACAGGAGATTCAAACTAGGTACATAAAATCGAGAGATTGACACAACTTCATCACCACGCGGTATCAAGCAATGATTTAGCAGGCCGCCGTAAATAAGACACTGGTGGGTGCCGGTATGTTGCGTACAGAAACGATTCTTATTTCTTCTAAAATATTATTCCTGTAGAAAATTATATTTTTTAGAACTACAAATATATGAAAACCTTTTAGAATTAAATGAAAACCTTTTAGAATTACATGAAAACCTTTTAGAATTACATGAAAACCTTTTAGAATTATATAAAAACCTTTTAGAATTATGTAAAAACCTTTTAGAATTATATAAAAACCTTTAAGAATTATATAAAAACCTTTTAGAAATTAGAATTATATAAAAACCTTTTAGAATTATATAAAAACCTTTTAGAATTATATGAAAACCTTTTAGAATTATATAAAAACCTTTTAGAATTATCTAAAAACTTTTAGAATTATATAAAAAACTTTTAGAATTATATGAAAACCTTTTAGAATTATATGAAAACATTTTAGAATTATATGAAAACCTTTTAGAATTATATGAAAACTTTTTAGAATTATATGAGAACCTTTTAGAATTATATGAGAACCTTTTAGAATTATATGAGAACCTTTTAGAATTATATGAGAACCTTTTTGAATTATATGAAAACCTTTTTGAATTATATGAAAACCTTTTAGAATCATATGAAAACCCTTTTAGAATCATATGAAAACCTTTATAAATTACATAAAAACCTTTATTTACGAATTATGTCTCGAACGGCGCCCCATAGAACAGTCAC
Source organism: Phalangium opilio (assembly GCF_054372755.1). NCBI lineage: Eukaryota > Metazoa > Arthropoda > Arachnida > Opiliones > Phalangiidae > Phalangium > Phalangium opilio. The sequence continues at coordinate 186,129 of NW_028324219.1, forward strand.
TACTTTTTCCGTTGGCCTTCGTGTAAACCCTACTCTTCCCATGTTTGGCGCCTCCCCTGATCGCTTGGTCAATCAAGACAACGTTGGATTAATAAAAACTGTCTTTGTAGACAAAGACGGGAAAAAGTAAGAGATAAGTGTAGAAAATTAAATGCCTGAAGTAACAGATATTAAATTTTCACTTTTGAACACATGATTATAAAACATCAATTATTTGAAAAAATTCTTATCTTAGTTTTTTTCACTGAAATTACTTTAGTAAAAATATTTTAATTTGACACTTATATATCATTTTAAAAATAATACGCGTTTTCCATTTTTTCTCTCAAATATTCCAATCAGGTTGAGCCCTATATGGAGAATAAAATGGGCAGAAAAATGTTAATAGCTGATAAAGTAAAAACCGTATCAAAACAAGAAGTGTTCGTTAATTTCAAAGTTTTCGAAGTTTCAAAAATTGACGTAACGTATAGCTCTCTAAAGATCACGATCAATCTACAGATCTTTTCGACACTAATATCAACATCACAATAAAACTGCCTATATTACTTTCCGCTTCGCAATATTTCTCATTTCAAAATATAGAAATTAAACTCGTAAATCTCAATTTTTTCAGATATGCAAGTATTTGAACCTTCTTAAAGACCATGTCAGTCTCTCCTCCCTGGTAAAACGTAGTATCAAGCTAGTATCCTTTAAAAAATTCTTGAAGAAGCCTTTTTCTAGAGCTAATATTGGGAGCAAAATACTAGGGTAAATAATGTTAAAAAAATTTTCCGCATATGAAATTTTGGTGAAAAAAACTAAGATAAGAATTTTTTAAAATAATTGATGTTTTATAATCATGTGTTCAAAAGTGAAAATTTAATATCTGTTACTTCAGGCATTTAATTTTCTACACTTATCTCTTACTTTTTCCCGTCTTTGTCTACAAAGACAGTTTTTATTAATATCTGTACTTCAGTCTTAATATTAATTAAGATAGTTTAGAAACCTTAGGAGGAGAAAACGTTTTAGGGCGTTGCACTTACATTAGTTAAAGCTTTTAAACTGACCAAGCATCTAATACATAACTTCAAATCTCACTGCTTGCCTTGACAATCAACGTCCAGTCAAACGAAAATTGCTTTCCCGTCATTTTCACATGCAAATCACAAAGCAAGCGGTAGTAGGGAATTAGGGATGTACCGATACCGATACCATACCATATCGGTATCGGCACCGATACTCGGGGTTTCCCGATAGTATCGGATCGGTTGGTTCGATACCGATACTCGTTTAAAATGCTTTATATGGCGCTACATGACATTTTTATGTCTTTTAGTAACGTAATGATGGTGATAATATCTCATTTATATGAATTTCAATCGTTACGAGTTCTCATTTATATAAAAAGTACCTGAATTCAGTTCATCTAACAACTAATAAGCGAAAATCTTGCTTAGTACTTGCCTACTACTCTAGGGATGAACCGATACCATATCGATATCGGGTTTTGGATCATAGTGAGTAAATATCGGTATCGATCGGTATCGGTTCATGTTTGTACCGGTATCGATCGGTATCGGGTTAAGCCTGGTATCGGCCATCTCTAAGCGGTAGTTATACCACAAAAAGATTACGTAGACCTGAGCATTCCATAGATCTGAGCACCAACAGATGTCAAAGAATTGTGCACCAACACAATTAAGTCATATGCTTATCGGCAGTCTAGCTTAATTACCCGCCATCGGTAATCTAGCTTAATTACCCGCCATCGGTAATCTAGCTTAATTACCCGCCATCGGTAATCTAGCTTAATTACCCGCCATCGGTAATCTAGCTTAATAACCCGCCATCGGTAATCTAGCTTAATTACTCGACATCGGTAATCTAGCTTAATTACCCGCCACCGGTAATCTAGCTTAATTACCCGCCATCGGTAATCTAGCTTAATTACCCGCCACCGGTAATCTAGCTTAATTACCCGCCACCGGTAATCTAGCTTAATTACCCGCCACCGGTAATCTAGCTTAATTACCCGCCATCGGTAATCTAGCTTAATTACCCGCCATCGGTAATCTAGCTTAATTACCCGCCACCGTTAATCTAGCTTAATTACTCGCCACCGTAATCTAGCTTAATTACCCGCCACCGGTAATCTAGCTTAATTACCTGTAATCGTTAGTCTAGCTTAATTACCTAAAATCATTTAGTTTTTGCAACGAAAGAGAGTAAAATCGGATAAAAGTCCGCGGTAAAACAGCGTATGTGCAAGAGTGGCTTTCTCCTCGGCTTTATCCACGGTAAAACGCCGTAAGTCCAACAGTATGACATATAGGGTGCAACAACGTAAGTCAAAGCATGATTAAAAAACATGAAATTTAGCACTTAATCTTAATTTTTCTCAAAAACCTTAAAATCGGTCCTAGAAAAAGGTTTATATTTTGATATAAAACCGTTCCCAAACGTAACAAACGAATATTTCATTTCAAAAGGGTGGCCACAAAATGGCTAAATTTGAGAAAAACTCCATGTTATTTCTATGGGAAAATTTAACTTTTTCACCAAAAGGGCGAAATCATTTTATGGAACTGAAAACCACCCTTAGCAACTTTATTTTTTATAAAATTAACTAATGGGTGGATCTTTTTGACATTTTAACCACATATTAAGGGCCCGAATTGTAGTTATGTGGAATATTTTCAAAACAGTTGAAACTATACAAAAAAAGTTACATCCAAACAAAAAACCCTCCTTAAACATTAAAAGAGCAGTATGAAGTCTTATCTAAGAGAGCTATCGCTCTCCCAGAATATGGTCTGCTAGAGATAAAAACACTTTCCAAATGCAAGGAGAAAGGTATCTCCATGGAAGAAGCTTCAAAAACTAAATATGCTACAACAAAGTTTCTCAAGAAAGATGACAACGGGAAACCTTGTCTCGATACTAATCATAATTTCTATTACCAAATCCAGGTCAGTGGCCTTAATGGTGTGACCTTCTAGTCGATTGTGGCTATACAAATCCTTTCTGTGAAAGAGTTAAGTTTGACGAGATATTTTTTACCTCGAAAATAGTTCCTAAGCTGCTACGATTTTACGTAGACCATGCCCTGCCATATTTACAAAAATAATAAATATTGTGATTCTGTTAATGTTAACTCATATTAAACTAAGCCATGCCACTTAATCAGTTATATTTATTGTAACTAAGTGCTTGTTTTAAAAAAATAAATTGGATCTCAAGTGTTTAACAATTTTGATTCTATTTATGTGGTTCGTTACAAAAATTTACCAGATGTACAAATATTTTCCATATTTTATTTAGTTGGTTATGCATGCTATTGAGAAAAATAGAGCTCAGGATATGGTAACGTTTTACACTTCTTATAACTCTTTCTACGTGGATACGTAAACTGGCTATTCTAGGAGAGCGGTCGCTCTCTTAGATAAGACTTCATACTGCCTCTAATGCATAAGGTGGGTTTTCTTATTGGCAGTAAAGTTTTCTCATTGTGTTAGCTGCTTTGAAATTTTGCCAGTGAACTAAAATTCGGGCCCTAAATTTGTAGTTAAATTTCAAAGAGATACATCTAATAGTTAATTCTAGAAAAATAAAGTTGATAAGGGTGGTTTTAGAATCCTAAAAAATACTGTATTTTTCCATAGACATAACATGGGAACTTTATAGAAAGTGGGGGTCAACCCCGCAGGGATATAAGGCAAACTATTCATTCGATACGTTTGGTAACCATCTTAAATGAAAGACAACAGTTCATTGTAGCGCCATTTTTAAGTTTCATTAAGATCAATTAAGTTTAAGTATTGATTTTTATCATTATAAACACATACTTCTAGTTTGGTTATTAGAGTTACGGCGTTTCACCACTGTTAGAGACATGCATTTTAGCCCAAATTTTTATTATGGACTTAAGGCGTGTTTGTCGTGATTCACGCCGTTAGAGGGGGATTAAGCAAGAAAAACATGGCGTTTGAGCTCTCGGTTAAAACCAAAACTTTGGATTTGGAATTAAACTGGAGGCTAATTAGGTCTGCGGCCGTATTCTGCTGAAAAGGTATGCTCCTCCCCCAGACTTAAGCTCGCGTAAAATAGTCAATAATCGATCATCGATCATTTATAGATAAATGTTGTGGACATAATTCGATTTAACGTACAACTTCTGTTGATAATTCTGGATTATGGATAATGATAAAATAACGTGGGTAATGGATAGATAATGCCGAGCTCTAAGCTCGCGGATTGCTCAGTCAGGATCGAACTTAGGGCTGTTGGTTGGAAATCATGCTGATGACGCCATTTTGACCTAAGTGTGTTGATTTGTAAAAATAAATAGCGCAGGCTGCGCAGGCACTCCTCAAGATAGTCAAAATAAACACGAAATTCAAAATTATGAACTTGATGACCGTCGAAACGTTTAGGTACTTGAATCGGTTATTTTACCGACTTTTATGGTTACTTGATGTTGCTGAACGCACTATGAAGCAGACGACAGCCAGCATGATTGTTCGTTTCTAACTCTACAATGGCGGGTCGTGCCCGTGTTTATTTAGCTGGTGCTGTCTATCTTAATGAACGAGATAATGGTGATATTTATCGTAGAAATAGAGGCGATTCATATCTTTTGCCAGATGCGGAGTATTCAAGTCAATATAGACTCAGTAAAGACAAAGTTCGTGCCATGTGTGACCGATTAAGACCCGAACTTGGAAATAAACCCATTCAGGAGTATGTTTTGACGGTGGAGCACCAAGTTCATGTGGCCTTTTATTATATGGTTCCGGTAACTTAATGTAGATCGAGTTTATTTAATTATAAGCACTTAAAACGTGCTGTAAACATTTACACTTTCGGCCCAAAAAGGTCAGGGAAAATCTCAGAAAAAGGTCAGGGAAAACCTGGCAAAGTCAGGGAATTTGGTTCTGAAAATTCCGTGGCAACCCTGTATCATAACCATATTTATTATTTTTCTGTGAATATTAAGAGGTTAAAAGTAAAACACTGGAAAGGGTCAGTAGATTAAAACATGAAACAAATTTGATAATAACCGTCGCCGAGGCTCTGTAAGCACACACGCGGCACGCGCGATTCACGAAACGGCACGAGTATCGGAGTATCGTCGTAAAACTTAAGCCTCGTCTGTAATAACGTAAACAAACTTCTCTGATTTTTTTCTCTCTCGCTTGCGCCGATTGCGCATGTGCACCACGCTCTGTTATGTGACCATACATTACTGCCTAATATGACTACTGACAACTAGTACTGACTATGGTCTAGACTACTGACAACTAGTACTGACTATGGTCTAGACTACTGACAACTAGTACTGACTATGGTCTAGACTGTCGACTACAAGAGACTCATTCTAGAGTATAGACGCTAGACAAGATCAATAGTCAATAGACTACAAAACTTTTGTAGGGAAGTTGTAGCCAAGGAGTACTAACTACCTATGAGTAGAATTGGTAGAAAATGTGTTGAGCTAGAAAAATTCTAATAAGGAACCCCGAATTAATATACTGGTCCCACCGTCTATTTTTTCCAATAACCATAATTAATAAAGTGGTCCCTGGGACCACTGACCCCAAGTTTTGGAATAAATAAGCGGGTCCGAGCAATTAATAAACTGGTTTTGGACTTTTAAACCTGTCTTATTTCCTACCCTGCTGACGAGCACATGTAAACAATAAAAATGGCCACGAGCTACGGACGCTCACGGCTCAGGAGGTTTAAGCCTCGGTCTTTAGTGTATCGGGGTCAGAGTAACGGGAGTTTCTGAAGCGTTGGCAAATCTTATTTAAATTTATATTTTTTATTATTATGTAACCGTTTTATATTACTGAACGAATTGTACCTTATACTGTAGCAGACCACCCTAAAAGTTAGGTCAAGGTTTTTCAACTGTTGCTGATATTTATCTAGTTATGTCACCGCATGGATATTTTAAAATCCTTTCCTAACATTAGAATAAGGTACACACTTCGGCAAAATAGTAAAATATTGCTAATCCATTCTTAAACAAAATTATATGTTCTTTCTGGACTGGTACAGTTTTACTACCCCCATTATAGGAAAGGACTATTAATAATTATCTTAATGTTCTTTTTATTGATGAGCTTAAGTTGTAAATTGTTCATGCCTATTAATAATGGCTTATTATTTTTTGACCCCATCTTAAGTACTTTTTACCCCCCCCCCCCAAAACGTGATTTTACAATTAGTACATTATACACTCTTCACCAATTTTTTTTTACCCTTTTTAAAGTGGAATTATACCGTCATTATTTTTTGACCCCCCAAAAATTGGTTTTACAATTAGTATATTTTTTATCTTTTCTCCTTTTCTTTGATTATATTGCTCATTTCAGTCATTCGGAGCAACAACAATGGCTTTTCAAGTACTGGAAATCAGTTTCTCTAGCTCTGACTGTAGTACAACAAGTGAAAATAAGGACGAACCTCAACAAAAAGTACGAAAATTAAGTTTGGACTGGAAAAAGGTCCAGACGTTTCCCCGTATTTCCCCGGGTTTTCAGATAGAAACCGAAAATTCTTTCCTGTAAACATATCAGTTTGTGACACTGAGATAACAGAAGATTTCAAGTTCCTGATGGAGGCAGTGAAATGTGGATGTGAGGATTTTAAACCCAAATCTCTTATAGCGGATTGTGCTGAGTCGATTACAAACGCCTGCATTGAAGTTTTTGGTACAGAAGTTCCTAGAGTCTATTGTTGGGCACACGTGATCAGAAAAATTGATAAACACATTCCGATGATACCAGACAAGGAGTCCTAGAAACACATCCGAGCAGATATTTTAACATTGAAATTGTGCAAATCAAACGCAGAGTTTGACGCAGCTACAGATTTGTTCGTCAAGAAGTGGCAGTGCGACCGTGGCGTTCAAACTTTTCTGTCCTATTTCACTTCCGAGTATTTGCAGAAATCGAGAGGATGACACGTTGGGCAAAGCTATGGTTCCCCTTGTACTAACAACGGTACAAGCAACCGATGCTTATAACTGGAAGTTGTCGAATCCATCAATTAGAACCAGAACATCAGGATGTGAAAAAATATATTACATAACACCATCCGGTAATCTTCCCTTGCAAGAAAAAGATGTCACTATGTACAATCGCCAATTCACAATGTTCAATTGGAAGAAGTTTGAAACGTTCAAACGTTCCTGCTCGGTATTATGGATGGTTAAGATTAAATCAAACGACTGGGAAATAGGATCATGTACGTGTCCACCGTTTCTCAGAACATATGTATCTTCTCGGAATAGCATTGATAGAAAAACTAGCATCAGTTCCTCCAGAAGCAAAAAATGTTCCAATTGGTGAGAAGCGGAAAAGAGGACAACCCTCAAGGGCGGCATTACTGGTTCAATAATTGCTTTTATTATTGTATTGTTTTATTGTAGACTTTATTGAAATAAACACAAGTTTTCACAATTTTTGTAATTGTTGTTATAAATTACTTATTGAACGGTAAAGATCCACTTTAAAAAGGGTAAAAATAACCTAGTGAAGAGTGTAAAACGTACTAATTGTAAAATCACTTTTTTTGGGGGGTAAAAAGTACATAAAAAGGGGGTTGATTAAATGGTACCCATTAATAATTATATTAATGTTCTTTTTATTGATGAGCTCAAGTTGTAATTTGTTTATGCCTATTAATAATTATCTTAATGTTCTTTTTATTGATGAGCTTAAGTTGTAAATTTTTTATTTGATACTTTCATAGTAACGCTAATTAAAACTTCAATACCTTTATTTAACTTTTCATTTATAGTCCTTATTTAATTTAAGGATGATGTCAGTTTGTAAGTCTTGTTAATTTAATTCACTGTTTCCCATAGAGAGGGTCTGAAATTTAAATCACTTGGCAGAGACTGGAGGTCTTCAACATTCAGTGACAGACTCATTCTGAATGGGCATTTAAAAACTGTATGAATTTAAATTGAAATTGCAAATTATAATTAAATACTTTTTGTTTAATACGTTGATATTAACGTAATCAATCCTTGAATACTCTATTGGTACTATCTACACCATCGTTAAATTTAGTACTTAAATAATATAATTTTTTTAAATATAATAATCAAATTAGCGACTTATAATTACTTAACATATGTGTGTTTCATTGATTAAAATTACATTTCTAAAAATTGTTAGGTAGATAGCACTTTCATGTAGAAATTTCATATTTCCGTGGATTAAGAGAAGAACACGTTGATTCCGTTTGTCGTTGATTGAAATTAGTTTCATTTTGATCATAAATTTCATTTTATATCTTTGAGTTGTTGATTTTATTTTTATAATTATCACTTACGTAACTGTTATTAGTCGATGAACCCAGCGAGAGCGGAAACTGCCAAAATGATTAGTTAATTTTGCAAAGAGTTTGCAATTTAATTTTGCAAAAATCTACCTATTATTTTATGTCAGTTCCATTAAGTGATCATTTAATTTTGAACTTGCCAAACAAATAGTGAGCAATGATATCTCCGTCCCAAACTAGTTATAGTTTTAAAACGCTGACTCTAGTTTCATTTTGTTAATACATTCATCATTCTTACGCGTATAAAACCTTGACCCTAACTTTTAAGCAGACGAGTCTTCAAAAACGATATATATGGCACGCCAAACCGGCAAAAATAGAAATTTAAAAAAAAGGAGAAAATTAAAAAAATAAGGATCATTCATTGGATATTTAAAAAAATAAGGCCCATTTTTCCCCCCAAGTCAAGCGAAACAAAATGTTCATATTTTTCTCTAGCAGAAAACTGTAAAAAATCTGCCAGTGATAAATATATTTTAAGAAAAAATAAGTTTTTTTCAACAGAAAAATAAATATTTTCGGAACAAAAATCAATATTTTTTGACAAGAAAAATAAATATTTTATGAACCGAAAAAGTATATATTTTTCCACAGGAAAAAATAAATCTTTTTGGGTCCGAAAAAAAATATTTTAGGAACAGAAGAAAAAAAAAATCTTTTGGTTGGAACAGAAAAAATAAATAAATCTTTTTGGAACAGAAAAAAATATTTTAGGAACAGAAGAAAATAAATATTTTTGGAATAGAAAAAAATCTATTTGGAACAGAAAAATATGAAGTTTTCGAAAGTGAAAACAGATGGCGCTATCAGCATCACAGTTTGATTTGTCCATGGACCAAATATACAAAAGGACGTATTATAGATGGAATGTTTCTGTAAATAATTATTTATTCGATAATTTGTGGATGGATAGATAATGCCGAGCTCTACGCTATAAACTGTTTTGAAAATCCCATGGTTATATGAGACCCAATAATTAACCCGTATTTATTTATTTTCTAGCATATTAAATTGTGAAATTTATAAGAGAAAGCGTTTATTTACACTCTCTATGGATGTATTGAGTTTATAGGAATTAAAAGGGGGGGCTGTGATTACTCATGGTATGGCTATTATACGAGAAAGCTCCATACCTTCCTGATGGGAGCAAGAACATTGAAATTCCAAAGGGACGGGCAAACGGCCGCCTTCCACTGTAAAATCCGACCTGAGCATCGGGGGAACAAATGTGGCTGTGAAATTTGGTCCGGTAAAGACTATTCGGGCTTTGTGATTAATCGTAAAAAACTTGAAAAGAATGGCACGACCTTAGCGGGGCCGGTTTTTTTTTCTGAATATATATATAAAGCAAACGTGCAATATATAGGATAGAATTCAAGTCCATTTACTGGTTCCTCTAGTAATTCAGCGTCCACGGTGGGACCTTTTTGCCTATTCGATGGATTCGTAAATTGATTCATTTAGTTTTTGCATAAGTTTATAAGATATGTTCCATAAGTATGTCACTACCTATACTTCGTAATGCTAGTGGCTTAATGAGAGCTAGTTCAAGAAAGACTTGAGAATTGACTACACTCGTTTTTGCAGTCCATCCTCCTATTTAGTCTATACTAAGCCTTTGACAGCGCCTCACCAGGCGTCACTTTACGAGAATCTATGACGTTTCGCCTACGTTACTTCATGCCAAACTCTCATTAACGAGTGACACACTTACGGAACATATCTTATAAACTTATGGTTTTTGGCAATGAAACTGTGAAATTTTTAACTGTTGGGATTTTTTGCGATTCCTATGGTTTTGAATAGGGAAGGTATTTCTCAAGAAATGACACGAATATATAATGCATGGCCTTACCAATGTAGAGACTTGACGTGTTGCAGAAGTAGCTTATTAATGCAGGGAGTTACGATGAGCAATGACTTATAGTGTGACTGAGTGGTGTACAGCCTTTGCACGTTGGAATGATGGCACGGAGTAATGCAAAATGATTTTTGCACACTTGTTTGCATATGAAAACATGGATAAAGGATGCGCGTGGGGAAATTTGTTTTCACACTTAGAGAATAGGCAACGCCCTCCAGCAGACAATGAAAACACTTATAGGTAAATATATAAAGTAGGAAGAGCTAATTGCAAAATCGCGCACAACTATGATGACGATTTCTTATTTTTAAATAAGTTCAGCAAGACCAATTACTTTATTTATTCAGCTATTTTCAGTATCTCGAGATTTTAAATACTGATTTTCAAATACTGAAAATCAATATTGCTTTCGTTTCACATTATCACGCACAAAGCTACATTATAAATTACCTCCAAGCCGCTCCAACATAGACATCTTGCTTTGCGCTGACAACCGAAGCATATGTCGAATAAGCTGCCGTGCCCGTCGGAAATAGGGAGTTGCCTATCCTCTAAGCCTGAAATCAAACTTCCTCATCCTTTATCCACGTGAAAACTATTTCACGGGCCCTATTCTGAGGCGTTATTTAGGCCAGCCACCGAACGATTATTTTCGTTATGGTCGAAAATATTCATTAGCTGACACTCCTCCCTGGCTGACACAGTATTGATTCTGAGGCGTTCGGTGAATGACATTTTCGTTAGAAACTACTAAGCCTTTTCTTTAGGAGCTGTACCAAATATATTTCTCAGAATTCGTTTAAACTTACTCGAGCCCTGTAATATGAGAACCCCTCCTTCATTCCAGAATAGTGTCTACCCCCCTCAGCGTATGATTACTTTCCCGACCGCGGCACAGTGAACAAGCCGTGAATAAGTTCATAAATAGCACATGCTAGCTCTTGTACCTAAAAATTAACGTTTCTGTCTCCAGCATCATGCACTATACTATCTATTTAGCCATGACGTCAAGAAGCTCTTCCCCGATTGGTTTGTTCCTGTAGGTAGTTGAGCGGAGGGTAGTTTGTTTCTCAGTTTACATGTCGTCTACAGCCAAGGCAGGGAATTCTTAATGACGTGTACTTTTTTTTTAAATCTATACACTTGTGGTAGAAAAAAGAGAAAGAATATTTCACGGAAGGTAAAAAAACCGCGCCGATTGATTCCATTATTCATCTTATGACATCCCATTTTTTTTTCAGCATCAACTTGAAATCGTAAATTTGTTAAGCACCAGGGGAATCACAGTTATTAGAATCACTTATCTGTCAACCACGCACGATTAATCGGGCAACATTCATATTATAAACATGTATATTCCGAAATATATACCATTGGGATTCAGGCTAAAGCCCATATTAACATTGCAAATTCCGGCTTCAAACAAAAACGTGTCCAAGGGACAGAAAGTATGCCTAAATCTCATTGAACAGAGGAACAAAACTGACATTATCCTAATCAGAAGCTTGTGGATTTCTGTTCCAATGAATGGAAATTAAATTCCCATTGAACTGTAGAACCAACAGCCCCGTAGCATAAAAATACAGTTTATTGTGTCAGAAATAGGCACCCATTTAACAATATCGCGCTTGTTGCAACAAGCTTTATTTCCACTTTTAAAATCAGTAAATGGGCTACTGTAAAAGAAATAGGCTGTCGTTAACGTTTATAGTTTCTATGCACTGCTTACCTCATTAATAAACGCCCGTAGATGTAATATTTTAATGTAATTCCATCAACTGAACTATACTACTAATTCGAAATAGCAAATGTTAACCCCAAAGCGGCAAATGGGACTGAGCTTTGTTGCGGGAAATAAATGCGAGAATAATGGCAATCCAATACAACAAAAATACCCCATGCACCATCTACAAGCCTTGGCATTCTATTAGCCTTTAAATTAACTAAGATGGTTGTTACAACTAACAAATAAATAAATGTCCTCGACAGTAACTAGTGAACATTTATCCCCCAAAATAGTTGTTAACCGTAATAATAATAATATATACTATTTCATGCAGTATGGTTAATTTGACCGATGCGAGGTCTCCTAATTCTACACTACGAGGTATCTTCTTAATGCTAATTACTATTACATTTATCCTATTAACTGATTAGGCGTTTAAAGAGCGAAATCACTTCAGGCTGCGAGCGGTGACAATTGACGAAAGTCTATTCGAGTCCAAGTTGTGTAGATGGGCTGGCGTGAAATGACTGTACTGCAACCATTGATGGGTTTTTTCCGGCGGCTAGGTTTTTCCTCTTTGAGTAAGGTGGCGACCAGCGCTGGGACTTCTTAATCGAGTTGGTCCTTAGTCTCGGTTCGGGTATAAGGCAAGTGTGTCATCCTCGGGGTTCTCTTAGTCGACTTAAGCGTGGTCCAGATTCCCGGTCTCCATCAGGATGAAGGTTCGATCGAAAGTATCGAAACGAACTCTTTAGGATAGTGGTGGTGGTTTTAAAGAATAACAAGAGGGTTTACGACCGCAATATCAATATACTATTATCCCTAAAAGTAGGCCTACAGGCTACTGGAAATATTGAGAAGATATTATCTACTTATGTATATAGGGGATCTAATAAAAACAGCATATCGAATGTTTTATTTAGATAATTGGTTACAACGAACGAGCATACATAATATAAGACAAAATTAATACGTTTTTCGGGCTTACAAGAGAAGCACTTTTTATGAATTAGCCAATAAAAATTGGTATTTGGAAACGAGCGTGGTTTTTATATGAATTTATGAATAAGCGCTTTTAATAAACTATGAAAGGAATGTTTTATGAAAAAAAGTCAAATATCCTTTTCCATCGCCTTAGACTAAAATGGTTATTTGGCATTCTAAGTGGTACTTGATCTTTATCATTGAATTGGTTCGGTGGGACTTACAAGAGAACCAGCAGAAAAATCGCCATTATTAAAAATAAAATCCCTTCCGTTTAGTTTTTCATATGAATATGAATAAAAGCTTTAGATGAACTAGGGAAGGAAATACCAAAAGAAGAAGAAGAAAAAAATGAAATATTCTTTTAAAGGTTAAATTCATAAACGTCGGACGCAACTCAATTTATGAATTCCACCATAAATCGGTTTAGACCAAAATGGCTATTTAATATTTAACATTAAATTCGTCCAAAAACCCTGGGTGTTAGTTTTTCCGTAAATGAAATCGTCATTGAACTTTTCGTAGGTGTCACACCCCGTATGAAGATATAATGTTAAGGAACAAGCGCAAGCCAAAGGCAGGCATTTCATGTCATTGGTGGCATGCGCTTCCGGGTGGATGAATTTAATGGAAGGGGGAAAATCAAACCCCAACGGAGGTATGAAGTCAAAACCAGAAATAAACTGCAGAAGTCTGCCCAAAGACATGTCGGCTATTCCATCTTCGCATTCGGTAAGGAACTCGTTGAAATATTCCACAGCTCTAGTTTCATTTTCGTACTTGTTTGAATATTTTTCTGAATATTCAATATCTCTGAAAAGAGCAATGAATGTCCCGGTGGTAAGAGGAACGTCTTCAAAACACATTAATTTTTTTCCAGCATCAGGATTTTCAACGAGAAAATTATAAACATCCAGGGTTTTCAAGCCTTCAATGAACTTATTAAGGACCTCACTGCATCTCGTTATTACGTAGAAATAAACAATATCTTCTACAATTTGGTTTTTATCTTCAACTTTTGTGATATGCTTAGTGCTTCCTGCTAAAAATCTAAGATTATCTAACTTGTCAGTTTTCTCAAGAACTTCTAACGTTTGACTATTTTTCAATTTTAAAACCAGTTCTTTGACGTCATAATCCATTATGTCCTTTACCGTAGGTTTCAGAAAGCGGCTTTCAAGTGTGATGGATTGAAACGTGCTGAAAGCCAAGCATCTTAATCCTATTCCGACATGCGCAACGGCGAGACTAGCGATAACTCCCGCAAAATAATACATGTTACTTCTTTTGGCTGATGCGTCGAGGTTTATTCTCTTTTCATGTTCTGGACCAATAAAAACTGAGGAATTGGCCAACTGCTTTAGTAAGAGGAAAAGAAAGTCTCGTTTTGGACCTCCAGCATCAACAGCTGCTTCCGAAATTTGAAATTTATCGACAAAACGAACAGATATTTTGGCTTCGGGTTTAAAATTTTCTCGCCTCAAAGCTCTCAAGCCACCATCCAAAACACTCCTTCTTCTAACGTTAATTACCGTAGTTTGGCTAATGTCGATTTTTGACTGGATTAGGCAAATTACATCATCTAAGCTCAGTTGCTAAACTTCTTTGTGATAGTTGTGATCTCTAATGACTCTGTCTTTTTTTTTATCCAAGAGGAAAATGTCGGAATGATTTGAATCAGAATCATCTGCTTCTTCATCTGAGAAACCTTTTGTCAGGTCTTCGTAATATTGTACTTTCGGCTTCTTGATAACGCAATCGTCCTCCGTTTTGAAATCTATGTCCAACGAGTTCGGCACTTCCTGGCCTAGGTCTTCAGAAACTATGCTGCGACTGCTATTATAACCATCTTCTTCGTCATCTAATAGTAGATTTTCTCGTGGAGAATTTATCTTTATTTGCATATTGGGTCTCAAATATATGGTAAAAGTGCGAGAAAATTCGTCTGCTCCAAAGCCGCGTTAAGCTCGCGTTCCTGCTTTATTTGCCTTTCTCGGGTTTAAATTTTGAGTTCCTTATGCGTGAACGCTCTTTTTTAAGAATTCTTTAACTCAATATTCCGTATATTTGCCCTAAAGTGGTTTAGGACCAGACTTTTGACTGTTTTTTTTAGATCCCCTTTCGGTCAGACTTGCTAAGCCTCGGCCGCCTCGTGGGCTTGTTAACAGCGGTATGTAGCCTAGAGTCAGGTTTAGTGCCGCTCTTCTGCGTGTTTCCCTGCCTCGGAGTGTTTTCTATGTGCTACCAGTGCTTCTGAGTTTCTTATGTTCTACAACCATGCCTACTCTACCACGTACCCCCACCAAGTGTAAAACGAGTGTGCCTTCACAGCCACAATCAAAGTCCTCACCGAACTCTCTCAATGTCACTCTTACCCCCTCACGTTCCCCATCGGTCTCCGACTCACTGACCTATCAGGTCTTTGTCTGTCCTACTTGCCAGAACTCTCAACTCGCACTCTCAACTGTCACCTCGCCGCCTTGCTCTCACTGTGATCAGTCTCGCGAACTGGCCACATTGCGTTCTTTGATCTCAACTCTCCAAGCAACAGTTGAACAACTCTCGGACAATGCGGCGAAATTGGGTATTGACGTAATGACCCTCTCTACTGACTTTAAACGGATTGATGCCTCACTTACCACTCTCTCAAGCAATTTTACCTCTCAAACCGATACCATCACTAAATCGGTTCTTACTACCATCACGCCAGATCTCAAAACTCACCAAGATTCCCTAGCTTCTCTGTCTACCCAATTTTCTGAACATATTGCCTCCCTACCAGATGTTGCCACCTCCCCTGCCGTGCTATCCAGCCTTGTAAATCCAGTACAGGAGGAAACTGTCTCTGTGGTCAACCGCCACTGCAATGTTCTTATATTTAGGCTGCCTGAAGTTGATCCGGAAGATCACTCAAGCCAAGTTTTTTCCCTCATGGCCGATTGCAACATCAACTCCTTCGTTCGGTTCTTTCGTTTGGGCCGTACACCTCCCCCTGATGGAGCGCGCCCCAGGCCCGTCAAGGTCATCTTGTTCTCCCCAGGTCACAAGGGGCAGATTTTTCATCACTTTCGTATTACTAAACTGGCTGCCGCCCGGACTGAACTTGCGCGCCGTACTGCGAGTGGCGAGAATGATCTCATTGTCAGAAACTGCAAAGTGGTCAAAAAGCCTTTCCGTGCCTTCACCTCGTCCCCTCCGCGGCCCACACCAACGTCGCAATCGCGTGCTCCTATTACTACTGTACCGAAAGTACCGACCTCTGCTATCTCACCCGAATAACATCCCTGTGACAACGCCTAGCCCCTCCATGGCACCTCTTGCCCCAACGCACTCTTCAGCCGCTTCATGGCCTCATCACATGCCACTTCTACGTCCGCATATGCCATTTCCGCGCCCGCCCATGCCATTTCCTCCTCCCCTCGGGCATACTCCGTCACTGGCATTTCCCGTCATGTCGCCCTTTACGACTCAGTAACCTCAATGCGAGTGCGTCTCCCTTTAGTCCAGCCTTACATACTTATCTCCGGTGCTATGACTCCTCGATATCACCAGGTGCCCCCTTGCCCGCTATTTCTACCGTGCCTTTACACCTCTCAACAAGTTCAATCGCTCTGCTGGCCAACGTTCGCAGTCTCACACGATACAAACTAGCAGAACTTGTCACTCGCCTCTACGCACAAACTCTCTCTTGTCGCCATCACTGAAACCTGGTGGTCACCAGATGTCCTCGACAGTGAATACTCAATACCCGGTTTCACTAAATACCGGCAGGATCGACTAACACGTCCTTATGGTGGTGTCGCTCTGTATCTCCTCTCTACCCTTACTGTTACGGTTTTAACCCACTGTGATCGAGGCCTGGACAACTTTTCCCCGAATATTCAAGGTCTTGACATACTGTCGGTGCTCTTAACCCAACCGAATTATAAACTAGTTATCTGCCCAGTCTACCGTTCGCCTAATATGGCTTATAATAATCACGATTCCCTGGTTATGTTCCTCATAAAATTAACCGCGTTCTGTGATAACCATAAGTATTATTTACTGTTCCTCGGTGACCCACGCGTTGACTGGACTACCTTTGTTACTACGCCCGGTGCGTGTAGGGCTAGCAAACTATTCTGTGATACCGCCCTGCAATCTTCTTTGACGCAAATAGTTGATTTTCCTACGCGTGATGGTGGTGCCCACTGTACTGACAATACCCTTGATCTTATTTTTGTTACTGACCCTAATGTAGCACACACTCCCACATTACTACCCCCAATAGGTACGAGTGACCACGGTACCATTCTGTTTAACGTTGCCCTCTCAGCCTCCGAGCCTATACATGTCCCAAAGCCAAATTTTTTCAAAACTGATTATGCCTCGTTCAACAGCTTTCTTTCCACTGTTGATTGGTCCTTAGTGCTCTGCCAAGGTGACCCTGATTCAAATTATTCGGCCTTCCTCGCTCTACTGCGCTCGGGCGTGCGCCAATTTTCCCCCCTTACCAAACCTCGTCCTACATTGCCACTTGCTGACCGGACTCAGGGAGGTCTACTTTTTAAAACTAAAGCCTGGCACCGGTACTACAAAGCGAAATCCCGCGCCGTGTCGACCACTACCTTAGCTCGCCTTCGTCTTAACTATAATAAAGCCGGAAACGCTCACACGACTCACTACAGGAATAGTCAGCGTCGTCACGAGCGTTCACTGGTCTCTCTAATACGTACTAACCCCAGGGCCTTCTACTCCACCATTAACGGTTTTCGCAAATGCCGCTACAAAGTTATTCAACTCAAATATCCCGATGGTTCACTTACATCCACAATCACTGAGAGCGCCTCACTGCTCAAGGCCTCTTTAGCGGCCACAGTTCGACTCACCACTCCTACCCCTCCTATCTCTGCTGCCACCATCCCCGCTGTTATACCGCCACTAACTATTAGCCAATTCACTTGCGACCCTGCCGATATTCAACGCCTTTTGTCCCATTTGAATGTTAATAAATCCCCAGGTTCTGATGGTCTCCACCCCCTACCTCTTAAAATCCCTTGCCTCAATTTTAGCCCTGCCGATATATCTCCTCATTTCACACTCCTTTACATTATGCACTACACCATAGATACGTACTAATTGTGTGTTTTCCAAGAGATCTAGCTTATTTTTATGTCCAATCGCGATGGTCAAAACATGTATCTACCAGGGCTCGAACCTGGGACCTTCCTCGTGTTAGGCGGACGCGATAACCACTACACCATAGATACGTGATAGCACTGAGTTTTCCAAAAGATCTAGCTTATTTTTATGCCCAATCACGATGGTAAAAACATGTATCTACAAGGGCTCGAACCTGGGACCTTACGCGTGTGAAGCGGACGTGATAACCACTACCCAATAAATACGTGAGAGCAAAGAATTTTACAAAAGATCTAGCTTATTTTTATGCTTAATCACTATGGTCAAGACATGTATCGACCAGGGCTCGAACCTGGGACCTTCCGCGTGTCAAGTGGATGTGATAACCACTACACCATACATACGAAGTAATTGTGAGTTTTCCAAGAGATCTAGCTTATTTTTATGCCCAATCACGATGGTCAAAACATGTATCTACCAGGGCTCGAACCTGGGACCTTACGCGTGTGAAGCGGACGTGATAACCACTACCCCATAAATACGTGAGAGCAAAGAATTTTACAAAAGATCTAGCTTATTTTTATGCTTAATCACTATGGTCAAGACATGTATCGACCAGGGCTCGAACCTGGGACCTTCCGCGTGTCAAGTGGATGTGATAACCACTACACCATACATACGAAGTAATTGTGAGTTTTCCAAGAGATCTAGCTTATTTTTATGCCCAATCACGATGGTCAAAACATGTATCTACCAGGGCTCGAACCTGGGACCTTCCGCGTGTTAGGCGGACGTGATAACCACTACACCATAGATACGTAGTAATAGCGAGTTTTTCAAGAGATCAAGCTTATTTTTATGCCCAATCACGATGGTAAAAACAATCTATCAGGGCTCGAATCTGGGACCTTCCGCGTGTTAGGCGGAAGTGATAACCACTACAACATAGATACGTCATAGCACTGAGTTTTCCAAAGATCTAGCTTATTTTTATGCCCAATCACGATGGTAAAAACATGTATCTACCAGGGCTCCAACCTGGGATCTTTCGTGTGTAAGGCAGATGTGATAACCACTACACCATAGCTACGTAGTAATAACTAGATTTTCAAGAGATCTAGCTTATCTTTATTTCCAAACACGATGGTAAAAACATGTATCTACCAGGGCTCGAACATGCGACCTTACGCGTGTGAAGTGGACATGATAACCACTACCCCATAAATACGTGATAGCAATGAGTTTTCCAAAAGATCTAGCATATTTTTATGCTTAATCACGATGGTCAAAACATATATCGACCAGGGCTCGAACCTGGGACCTTTCGCATGCTAAGATGATGTGATAACCACTACACCATAGATACATGACAGCAATGAGTTTTCCAAAAGATCTAGCTTATTTTTATGCCCTATCACGAAGGTAAAAACTTGTATCTACCAAGGCTCAAACCTGGGAAGCTTCGCGTGTGAAGCGGACGTGATAACCACTACACCATAGATACGTGATAGCACTGAGTTTTCCAAAAGATCTAGCTTATTTTTATGCCCTATCACGAAGGTAAAAACTTGTATCTACCAAGGCTCGAACCTGGGAAGCTTCGCGTGTGAAGCGGACGTGATAACCACTACACCATAGATACGTGATAGCACTGAGTTTTGTATCGACCAGGGCTCGAACCTTGGACATTCCGCGTGTTAAGTGGATGTGATAACCACTACACCATACATACGAAGTAATTGTGAGCTTTCCAAGAGATCTAGCTTATTTTTATGCCCAATCACGATGGTCAAAACATGTATCTACCAGGGCTCGAATCTGGGACCTTCCGCGTGTAAGGCGGAAGTGATAACCACTACAACATAGATACGTCATAGCACTGAGTTTTCCAAAGATCTAGCTTATTTTAAGGTCCAATCACGATGATAAAAACATGTATCTACCAGGGCTCCAACCTGGGACCTTTCGTGTGTTAGGCGGACGTGATAACCACTACATCATAGCTACGTAGTAATAGCTAGATTTTCAAGAGATCTAGCTTATCTTTATTCCCAAACACAATGGCAAAAACATGTATCTGCCAGAGTTCGAACCTGCGACCTTACGCGTGTGACGCGGACGTGATAACCACTACCCCATAAATACGTGATAGCAATGAGTTTTCCAAAAGATCTAGCTTATTTTTATGCTTAATCACGATGGTCAAAACATGTATCGACCAGGGCTCGAACCTGAGACCTTACGCGTGTGAAGCGGACGTGATAACCACTACCCCATAAATACGTGATAGCAATGAGTTTTCCAAAAGATCTAGCTTATTTTTATGCTTAATCACGATGGTCAAAACATGTATCGACCAGGGCTCGAACCTGAGACCTTTCGCGTGTTAAGATGATGTGATAACCACTACACCATAGATACGTAGTAATTGTGTGTTTTCCAAGAGATCTAGCTTATTTTTATGCCCAATCGCGATGGTCAAAACATGTATCTACCAGGGCTCGAATCTGGGACCTTCCGCGTGTTAGGCGGACGTGATAACAACTACACCATAGATACGTGACAGCACTGAGTTTTCCAAAAGATCTAGCTTATTTTTATGCCCTATCACGAAGGTAAAAACTTGTATCTACCAAGGCTCGAACCTGGGAAGCTTCGCGTGTGAAGCGGACGTGATAACCACTGCACCATAGATACGTGATAGCACTGAGTTTTCCAAAAGATCTAGCTTATTTTTATGCCCAATCACGATGGTAAAAACATGTATCTACCAGGGTTCGAACCTGGGACCTTTCGCGTGTGAAGCAGACTTGATAACCACTACACCATAGATAAGTGATAGCGCCGAGTTTTCCAAAACATCTAACTTATTTTTATGCCCAATCACGATGGTAAAAACAATTATCTACCAGGGCTCGAATCTGGGACCTTCCGCGTGTTAGGCGGACGTGATAACAACTACACCATAGATACGTGACAGCACTGAGTTTTCCAAAAGATCTAGCTTATTTTTATGCCCTATCACGAAGGTAAAAACTTGTATCTACCAAGGCTCGAACCTGGGAAGCTTCGCGTGTGAAGCGGACGTGATAACCACTACACCATAGATACGTGATAGCACTGAGTTTTCCAAAAGATCTAGCTTATTTTTATGCTTAATCACGATGGTCATGACATGTATCGACCAGGGCTCGAACCTTGGACCTTCCGCGTGTTAAGTGGATGTGATAACCACTACACCATACACACGAAGAAATTGTGAGCTTTCCAAGAGATCTAGCTTATTTTTATGCCCAATCACGATGGTCAAAACATGTATCTACCAGGGCTCGAATCTGGGACCTTCCGCGTGTTAGGCGGAAATGATAACCACTACAACATAGATACGTCATAGCACTGAGTTTTCCAAAGATCTAGCTTATTTTAAGGTCCAATCACGATGATAAAAACATGTATCTACCAGGGCTCCAACCTGGGACCTTTCGTGTGTTAGGCGGACGTGATAACCACTACATCATAGCTACGTAGTAATAGCTAGATTTTCAAGAGATCTAGCTTATCTTTATTCGCAAACACAATGGCAAAAACATGTATCTACCAGGGTTCGAACCTGCGACCTTACGCGTGTGAAGCGGACGTGATAACCACTACCCCATAAATACGTGATAGCAATGAGTTTTCCAAAAGATCTAGCTTATTTTTATGCTTAATCACGATGGTCAAAACATGTATCGACCAGGGCTCGAACCTGAGACCTTTCGCGTGTTAAGATGATGTGATAACCACTACACCATAGATACGTACTAATTGTGTGTTTTCCAAGAGATCTAGCTTATTTTTATGCCCAATCGCGATGGTCAAAACATGTATCTACCAGGGCTCGAATCTGGGACCTTCCGCGTGTTAGGCGGACGTGATAACAACTACACCATAGATACGTGACAGCACTGAGTTTTCCAAAAGATCTAGCTTATTTTTATGCCCTATCACGAAGGTAAAAACTTGTATCTACCAAGCCTCGAACCTGGGAAGCTTCGCGTGTGAAGCGGACGTGATAACCACTACACCATAGATACGTGATAGCACTGAGTTTTCCAAAAGATCTAGCTTATTTTTATGCTTAATCACGATGGTCATGACATGTATCGACCAGGGCTCGAACCTGGGACCTTTCGTGTGTTAGTCGGACGTGATAACCACTACCCAATAAATACGTGACAGCAATGCCTTTTCCAAAAGATCTGGCTTATTTTTATGCTTAATCACGATGGTCAAAACATTTATCTACCCGGGCTTGAACCTGGGACCTTGCGCGTGTTAGGCGGACGTGATAACCACTACACCATAGGTACGTGATAGCACAGAGTTTTCCAAAACATCTAGCTTAATTTTATGCCCAATCACGATGGTAAAAACATGTATCTACCAGGGCTCGAACCTGGTACCTTTCGCGTGTGAAGCGGACGTGATAACCACTACACCATAGATACGTGATAGCAATGAGTTTTCCAAAAGATCTAGCTTATTTTTATTCCCAATCACGATGGTAAAAACATGTATCTACCATGGCTAGAACCTGGGACCTTTCGCGCGTTAGGCGGACGTGATAACCACTACACCATAGATACGTGATAGCACCGAGTTTTCCAAAACATCTAGCTTAATTTTATGCCCAATCACGATGGTAAAAACATGTATCTACCAGGGCTCCAACCTGGGACCTTTCTTTGTTAGGCGGACGTGATAACCACTACACCATAGCTACGTAGTAATAGCTAGATTTTCGAGAGATCTAGCTTATCTTTATTACCAAACACAATGGTAAAAACATGTATCTACCAGGGCTCGAACCTGCGACCTTACGCGTGTGAAGCGTACGTGATAACCACTTCCCCATAAGTACGTGATAGCAATGAGTTTTCCAAAAGATCTAGCTTATTTTTATGCCCTATCACGAAGGTAAAAACTTGTTTCTACCAAGGCTCGAACCTGGGAAGCTTCGCGTGTGAAGCGGACGTGATAACCACTACACAATAGATACGTGATAGCATTGAGTTTTCCAAAAGATCTAGCTTATTTTTATGCCCAATCACGATGGTAAAAACATGTATCTACCAGGGTTCGAACCTGGGACCTTTCGCGTGTGAAGCAGACTTGATAACCACTACACCATAGATAGCGCCGAGTTTTCCAAAACATCTAACTTAATTTTATGCCCAATCACGATGGTAAAAACATGTATCTACCAGGGCTCGAACCTGGGACCATACGCGTGTGAAGCGGACTTGATATCCACTACCCCATAAATACGTGATAGCAATGAGTTTTCCAAAAGATCTAGCATATTTTTATGCTTAATCACGATGGTCAAAAAATGTATCGACCAGGGCTAGAACCTGGGACCTTTCGCGCGTTAGGCGGACGTGATAACCACTACACCATAGATACGTGATAGCACCGAGTTTTCCAAAACATCTAGCTTAATTTTATGCCCAATCACGATGGTAAAAACATGTATCTACCAGGGCTCCAACCTGGGACCTTTCTTTGTTAGGCAGACGTGATAACCACTACACCATAGCTACGTAGTAATAGCTAGATTTTCAAGAGATCTAGCTTATCTTTATTACCAAACACAATGGTAAAAACATGTATCTACCAGGGCTCGAACCTGCGACCTTACGCGTGTGAAGCGTACGTGATAACCACTTCCCCATAAGTACGTGATAGCAATGAGTTTTCCAAAAGATCTAGCTTATTTTTATGCCCTATCACGAAGGTAAAAACTTGTTTCTACCAAGGCTCGAACCTGGGAAGCTTCGCGTGTGAAGCGGACGTGATAACCACTACACAATAGATACGTGATAGCATTGAGTTTTCCAAAAGATCTAGCTTATTTTTATGCCCAATCACGATGGTAAAAACATGTATCTACCAGGGTTCGAACCTGGGACCTTTCGCGTGTGAAGCAGACTTGATAACCACTACACCATAGATAAGTGATAGCGCCGAGTTTTCCAAAACATCTAACTTAATTTTATGCCCAATCACGATGGTAAAAACATGTATCTACCAGGGCTCGAACCTGGGACCATACGCGTGTGAAGCGGACTTGATATCCACTACACCATAGATACGTGATAGCACTGAGTTTTCCAAAAGATCTAGCTTATTTTTATGCTTAATCACGATGGTCATGACATGTATCGACCAGGGCTCGAACCTTGGACCTTCCGCGTGTTAAGTGGATGTGATAACCACTACACCATACACACGAAGAAATTGTGAGCTTTCCAAGAGATCTAGCTTATTTTTATGCCCAATCACGATGGTCAAAACATGTATCTACCAGGGCTCGAATCTGGGACCTTCCGCGTGTTAGGCGGAAATGATAACCACTACAACATAGATACGTCATAGCACTGAGTTTTCCAAAGATCTAGCTTATTTTAAGGTCCAATCACGATGATAAAAACATGTATCTACCAGGGCTCCAACCTGGGACCTTTCGTGTGTTAGGCGGACGTGATAACCACTACATCATAGCTACGTAGTAATAGCTAGATTTTCAAGAGATCTAGCTTATCTTTATTCGCAAACACAATGGCAAAAACATGTATCTACCAGGGTTCGAACCTGCGACCTTACGCGTGTGAAGCGGACGTGATAACCACTACCCCATAAATACGTGATAGCAATGAGTTTTCCAAAAGATCTAGCTTATTTTTATGCTTAATCACGATGGTCAAAACATGTATCGACCAGGGCTCGAACCTGAGACCTTTCGCGTGTTAAGATGATGTGATAACCACTACACCATAGATACGTACTAATTGTGTGTTTTCCAAAAGATCTAGCTTATTTTTATGCCCTATCACGAAGGTAAAAACTTGTATCTACCAAGCCTCGAACCTGGGAAGCTTCGCGTGTGAAGCGGACGTGATAACCACTACACCATAGATACGTGATAGCACTGAGTTTTCCAAAAGATCTAGCTTATTTTTATGCTTAATCACGATGGTCATGACATGTATCGACCAGGGCTCGAACCTGGGACCTTTCGTGTGTTAGTCGGACGTGATAACCACTACCCAATAAATACGTGACAGCAATGCCTTTTCCAAAAGATCTGGCTTATTTTTATGCTTAATCACGATGGTCAAAACATTTATCTACCCGGGCTTGAACCTGGGACCTTGCGCGTGTTAGGCGGACGTGATAACCACTACACCATAGGTACGTGATAGCACAGAGTTTTCCAAAACATCTAGCTTAATTTTATGCCCAATCACGATGGTAAAAACATGTATCTACCAGGGCTCGAACCTGGTACCTTTCGCGTGTGAAGCGGACGTGATAACCACTACACCATAGATACGTGATAGCAATGAGTTTTCCAAAAGATCTAGCTTATTTTTATTCCCAATCACGATGGTAAAAACATGTATCTACCATGGCTAGAACCTGGGACCTTTCGCGCGTTAGGCGGACGTGATAACCACTACACCATAGATACGTGATAGCACCGAGTTTTCCAAAACATCTAGCTTAATTTTATGCCCAATCACGATGGTAAAAACATGTATCTACCAGGGCTCCAACCTGGGACCTTTCTTTGTTAGGCGGACGTGATAACCACTACACCATAGCTACGTAGTAATAGCTAGATTTTCAAGAGATCTAGCTTATCTTTATTACCAAACACAATGGTAAAAACATGTATCTACCAGGGCTCGAACCTGCGACCTTACGCGTGTGAAGCGTACGTGATAACCACTTCCCCATAAGTACGTGATAGCAATGAGTTTTCCAAAAGATCTAGCTTATTTTTATGCCCTATCACGAAGGTAAAAACTTGTTTCTACCAAGGCTCGAACCTGGGAAGCTTCGCGTGTGAAGCGGACGTGATAACCACTACACAATAGATACGTGATAGCATTGAGTTTTCCAAAAGATCTAGCTTATTTTTATGCCCAATCACGATGGTAAAAACATGTATCTACCAGGGTTCGAACCTGGGACCTTTCGCGTGTGAAGCAGACTTGATAACCACTACACCATAGATAGCGCCGAGTTTTCCAAAACATCTAACTTAATTTTATGCCCAATCACG
The DNA here is from genome assembly GCF_054372755.1 of Phalangium opilio. Taxonomy (NCBI): domain Eukaryota; kingdom Metazoa; phylum Arthropoda; class Arachnida; order Opiliones; family Phalangiidae; genus Phalangium; species Phalangium opilio. The sequence continues at coordinate 212,283 of NW_028324219.1, forward strand.
ATGGTAAAAACATGTATCTACCAGGGCTCGAACCTGGGACCATACGCGTGTGAAGCGGACTTGATATCCACTACCCCATAAATACGTGATAGCAATGAGTTTTCCAAAAGATCTAGCATATTTTTATGCTTAATCACGATGGTCAAAAAATGTATCGACCAGGGCTAGAACCTGGGACCTTTCGCGCGTTAGGCGGACGTGATAACCACTACACCATAGATACGTGATAGCACCGAGTTTTCCAAAACATCTAGCTTAATTTTATGCCCAATCACGATGGTAAAAACATGTATCTACCAGGGCTCCAACCTGGGACCTTTCTTTGTTAGGCGGACGTGATAACCACTACACCATAGCTACGTAGTAATAGCTAGATTTTCAAGAGATCTAGCTTATCTTTATTACCAAACACAATGGTAAAAACATGTATCTACCAGGGCTCGAACCTGCGACCTTACGCGTGTGAAGCGTACGTGATAACCACTTCCCCATAAGTACGTGATAGCAATGAGTTTTCCAAAAGATCTAGCTTATTTTTATGCCCTATCACGAAGGTAAAAACTTGTTTCTACCAAGGCTCGAACCTGGGAAGCTTCGCGTGTGAAGCGGACGTGATAACCACTACACAATAGATACGTGATAGCATTGAGTTTTCCAAAAGATCTAGCTTATTTTTATGCCCAATCACGATGGTAAAAACATGTATCTACCAGGGTTCGAACCTGGGACCTTTCGCGTGTGAAGCAGACTTGATAACCACTACACCATAGATAAGTGATAGCGCCGAGTTTTCCAAAACATCTAACTTAATTTTATGCCCAATCACGATGGTAAAAACATGTATCTACCAGGGCTCGAACCTGGGACCATACGCGTGTGAAGCGGACTTGATATCCACTACACCATAGATACGTGATAGCACTGAGTTTTCCAAAAGATCTAGCTTATTTTTATGCTTAATCACGATGGTCATGACACGTATCGACCAGGGCTCGAACCTTGGACCTTCCGCGTGTTAAGTGGATGTGATAACCACTACACCATACACACGAAGAAATTGTGAGCTTTCCAAGAGATCTAGCTTATTTTTATGCCCAATCACGATGGTCAAAACATGTATCTACCAGGGCTCGAATCTGGGACCTTCCGCGTGTTAGGCGGAAATGATAACCACTACAACATAGATACGTCATAGCACTGAGTTTTCCAAAGATCTAGCTTATTTTAAGGTCCAATCACGATGATAAAAACATGTATCTACCAGGGCTCCAACCTGGGACCTTTCGTGTGTTAGGCGGACGTGATAACCACTACATCATAGCTACGTAGTAATAGCTAGATTTTCAAGAGATCTAGCTTATCTTTATTCGCAAACACAATGGCAAAAACATGTATCTACCAGGGTTCGAACCTGCGACCTTACGCGTGTGAAGCGGACGTGATAACCACTACCCCATAAATACGTGATAGCAATGAGTTTTCCAAAAGATCTAGCTTATTTTTATGCTTAATCACGATGGTCAAAACATGTATCGACCAGGGCTCGAACCTGAGACCTTTCGCGTGTTAAGATGATGTGATAACCACTACACCATAGATACGTACTAATTGTGTGTTTTCCAAGAGATCTAGCTTATTTTTATGCCCAATCGCGATGGTCAAAACATGTATCTACCAGGGCTCGAATCTGGTACCTTCCGCGTGTTAGGCGGACGTGATAACAACTACACCATAGATACGTGACAGCACTGAGTTTTCCAAAAGATCTAGCTTATTTTTATGCCCTATCACGAAGGTAAAAACTTGTATCTACCAAGCCTCGAACCTGGAAAGCTTCGCGTGTAAAGAGGACGTGATAACCACTACACCATAGATACGTGATAGCACTGAGTTTTCCAAAAGATCTAGCTTATTTTTATGCTTAATCACGATGGTCATGACATGTATCGACCAGGGCTCGAACCTGGGACCTTTCGTGTGTTAGTCGGACGTGATAACCACTACCCAATAAATACGTGACAGCAATGCCTTTTCCAAAAGATCTGGCTTATTTTTATGCTTAATCACGATGGTCAAAACATTTATCTACCCGGGCTTGAACCTGGGACCTTGCGCGTGTTAGGCGGACGTGATAACCACTACACCATAGGTACGTGATAGCACAGAGTTTTCCAAAACATCTAGCTTAATTTTATGCCCAATCACGATGGTAAAAACATGTATCTACCAGTGCTCGAACCTGGTACCTTTCGCGTGTGAAGCGGACGTGATAACCACTACACCATAGATACGTGATAGCAATGAGTTTTCCAAAAGATCTAGCTTAATTTTATTCCCAATCACGATGGTAAAAACATGTATCTACCATGGCTAGAACCTGGGACCTTTCGCGCGTTAGGCGGACGTGATAACCACTACACCATAGATACGTGATAGCACCGAGTTTTCCAAAACATCTAGCTTAATTTTATGCCCAATCACGATGGTAAAAACCTGTATCTACCAGGGCTCCAACCTGGGACCTTTCTTTGTTAGGCGGACGTGATAACCACTACACCATAGCTACGTAGTAATAGCTAGATTTTCAAGAGATCTAGCTTATCTTTATTACCAAACACAATGGTAAAAACATGTATCTACCAGGGCTCGAACCTGCGACCTTACGCGTGTGAAGCGTACGTGATAACCACTTCCCCATAAGTACGTGATAGCAATGAGTTTTCCAAAAGATCTAGCTTATTTTTATGCCCTATCACGAAGGTAAAAACTTGTTTCTACCAAGGCTCGAACCTGGGAAGCTTCGCGTGTGAAGCGGACGTGATAACCACTACACAATAGATACGTGATAGCATTGAGTTTTCCAAAAGATCTAGCTTATTTTTATGCCCAATCACGATGGTATAACATGTATCTACCAGGGTTCGAACCTGGGACCTTTCGCGTGTGAAGCAGACTTGATAACCACTACACCATAGATAAGTGATAGCGCCGAGTTTTCCAAAACATCTAACTTAATTTTATGCCCAATCACGATGGTAAAAACATGTATCTACCAGGGCTCGAACCTGGGACCATACGCGTGTGAAGCGGACTTGATATCCACTACCCCATACATACGTGATAGCAATGAGTTTTCCAAAAGATCTAGCATATTTTTATGCTTAATCACGATGGTCAAAAAATGTATCGACCAGGGCTAGAACCTGGGACCTTTCGCGCGTTAGGCGGACGTGATAACCACTACACCATAGATACGTGATAGCACCGAGTTTTCCAAAACATCTAGCTTAATTTTATGCCCAATCACGATGGTAAAAACATGTATCTACCAGGGCTCCAACCTGGGACCTTTCTTTGTTAGGCGGACGTGATAACCACTACACCATAGCTACGTAGTAATAGCTAGATTTTCAAGAGATCTAGCTTATCTTTATTACCAAACACAATGGTAAAAACATGTATCTACCAGGGCTCGAACCTGCGACCTTACGCGTGTGAAGCGTACGTGATAACCACTTCCCCATAAGTACGTGATAGCAATGAGTTTTCCAAAAGATCTAGCTTATTTTTATGCCCTATCACGAAGGTAAAAACTTGTTTCTACCAAGGCTCGAACCTGGGAAGCTTCGCTTGTGAAGCGGACGTGATAACCACTACACAATAGATACGTGATAGCATTGAGTTTTCCAAAAGATCTAGCTTATTTTTATGCCCAATCACGATGGTAAAAACATGTATCTACCAGGGCTCGAACCTGGGACCATACGCGTGTGAAGCGGACTTGATATCCACTACCCCATAAATACGTGATAGCAATGAGTTTTCCAAAAGATCTAGCATATTTTTATGCTTAATCACGATGGTCAAAACATGTATCGACCAGGGCTCGAACCTGGGACCTTTCGCGTGCTAAGATGATGTGATAACCACTACACCATAGATACGTAGTAATATTGAGTTTTTCAAGAGATCTAGCTTATTTTTATGCCCAATCACGATGGTAAAAACAGTTATCTACCAGGGCTCGAATCTGGGACCTTCCGCGTGTTAAGCGGACGTGATAACAACTACACCATAGATACGTGACAGCACTGAGTTTTCCAAAAGATCTAGCTTATTTTTATGCCCTATCACGAAGGTAAAAACTTGTATCTACCAATGCTCGAACCTGGGAAGCTTCCCGTGTGAAGCGGACGTGACAACCACTACACCATAGATACGTGATAGCACCGAGTTTTCCAAAACATCTAGCTTAATTTTATGCCCAATCACGATGGCAAAAACATGTATCTACCAGGGCTCGAACCTGGGACCCTACGCGTGTGAAGCGGACGTGATAACCACTACACCATAGATACGTGGTAGCATTGAGTTTTCCAAAAGATCTAGCTTATTTTTATGCCAAATCACGATGGTCAAAACATGTATCTACCCGCGCTCGAACCCTGGACCTTCCATGTGGTAGGCGGACGTGCTTACCACTACACCATAGATACGTGATAGCACCGAATTTTCCAAAACATCTAGCTTAATTTTATGCCCAATCACGATGGTAAAAACATGTATCTACCAGGGCTCGAACCTGGTACCTTTCGCGTCTGAAGCGGACGTGATAACCAATACACCATAGATACGTGATAGCAATGAGTTTTCCAAAAGATCTAGCTTATTTTTATTCCCAATCACGATGGTAAAAACATGTATCTACCATGGCTAGAACCTGGGACCTTACGCGTGTGAAGCGGACGTGATAACCACTACAACACAGATACGTCATAGCACCGAGTTTTCCAAAGATCTAGCTTATTTTTATGCCCAATCACGATGGTAAAAACATGTATCTACCAGGCCTCCAACCTGGGACCTTTCGTGTGTTAGGCGGACGTGATCACCACTACACCATAGCTACGTAGTAATAGCTAGATTTTCAAGAGATCTAGCTTATCTTTATTCCCAAACACAATGGTAAAAACATGTATCTACCAGGGCTCGAACCTGCGACCTTACGCGTGTGAAGCGGACGTGATAACCACTACCCCATAAGTACGTGATAGCAATGAGTTTTCCAAAAGATCTAGCTTATTTTTATGCCCAATCACGATGGTAAAACCATGTAAAAACCGGGGCTCGAACCTGGGACCTTTCGCGTGTTAGGCGGACGTGATAACCACTACACCATAGATACGTGATAGCACCGAATTTTCCAAAACATCTTGCTTAATTTTATGCCCAATCACGATGGTAAAAACATGTATCTACCAGCGCTCGAACCTGGTACCTTTCGCATGTGAAGCGGACGTGACAACCACTACACCATAGATACGTGATAGCAATGAGTTTTCCAAAAGATCTAGCTTATTTTTATTCCCAATCACGATGGTAAAACCATGTAACTACCATAGCTAGAAACTGGGACCTTTCGCGCGTTAGACGGACGTTATAACCACTACACCATAGATACGTGATAGCACCGAGTTTTCCAAAACATCTAGCTTAATTTTATGCCCATCACGATGGTAAAAACATGTATCTAATAGGGCTCGAACCTGGGACCTTTCGTGTGTTAGTCGGACGTGATAACCACTACCCAATAAATACGTGACAGCGATACCCTTTCCAAAAGATCTAGCTTTTTTTTATGCTTAATCACGATGGTCAAAAAATGTATCGACCAGGGCTAGAACCTGGGACCTTTCGCGCGTTAGGCGGACGTGATAACCACTACACCATAGATACGTGATAGCACCGAGTTTTCCAAAACATCTAGCTTAATTTTATGCCCAATCACGATGGTAAAAACATGTATCTACCAGGGCTCCAACCTGGGACCTTTCTTTGTTAGGCGGACGTGATAACCACTACACCATAGCTACGTAGTAATAGCTAGATTTTCAAGAGATCTAGCTTATCTTTATTACCAAACACAATCGTAAAAACATGTATCTACCAGGGCTCGAACCTGCGACCTTACGCGTGTGAAGCGTACGTGATAACCACTTCCCCATAAGTACGTGATAGCAATGAGTTTTCCAAAAGATCTAGCTTATTTTTATGCCCTATCACGAAGGTAAAAACTTGTTTCTACCAAGGCTCGAACCTGGGAAGCTTCGCTTGTGAAGCGGACGTGATAACCACTACACAATAGATACGTGATAGCATTGAGTTTTCCAAAAGATCTAGCTTATTTTTATGCCCAATCACGATGGTAAAAACATGTATCTACCAGGGTTCGAACCTGGGACCTTTCGCGTGTGAAGCAGACTTGATAACCACTACACCATAGATAAGTGATAGCGCCGAGTTTTCCAAAACATCTAACTTAATTTTATGCCCAATCACGATGGTAAAAACATGTATCTACCAGGGCTCGAACCTGGGACCATACGCGTGTGAAGCGGACTTGATATCCACTACCCCATAAATACGTGATAGCAATGAGTTTTCCAAAAGATCTAGCATATTTTTATGCTTAATCACGATGGTCAAAACATGTATCGACCAGGGCTCGAACCTGGGACCTTTCGCGTGCTAAGATGATGTGATAACCACTACACCATAGATACGTAGTAATATTGAGTTTTTCAAGAGATCTAGCTTATTTTTATGCCCAATCACGATGGTAAAAACAGTTATCTACCAGGGCTCGAATCTGGGACCTTCCGCGTGTTAAGCGGACGTGATAACAACTACACCATAGATACGTGACAGCACTGAGTTTTCCAAAAGTTCTAGCTTATTTTTATGCCCTATCACGAAGGTAAAAACTTGTATCTACCAATGCTCGAACCTGGGAAGCTTCGCGTGTGAAGCGGACGTGACAACCACTACACCATAGATACGTGATAGCACCGAGTTTTCCAAAACATCTAGCTTAATTTTATGCCCAATCACGATGGCAAAAACATGTATCTACCAGGGCTCGAACCTGGGACCCTACGCGTGTGAAGCGGACGTGATAACCAATACACCATAGATACGTGGTAGCATTGAGTTTTCCAAAAGATCTAGCTTATTTTTATGCCAAATCACGATGGTCAAAACATGTATCTACCCGCGCTCGAACCCTGGACCTTCCATGTGGTAGGCGGACGTGCTTACCACTACACCATAGATACGTGATAGCACCGAATTTTCCAAAACATCTAGCTTAATTTTATGCCCAATCACGATGGTAAAAACATGTATCTACCAGGGCTCGAACCTGGTACCTTTCGCGTGTGAAGCGGACGTGATAACCAATACACCATAGATACGTGATAGCAATGAGTTTTCCAAAAGATCTAGCTTATTTTTATTCCCAATCACGATGGTAAAAACATGTATCTACCATGGCTAGAACCTGGGACCTTACGCGTGTGAAGCGGACGTGATAACCACTACAACACAGATACGTCATAGCACCGAGTTTTCCAAAGATCTAGCTTATTTTTATGCCCAATCACGATGGTAAAAACATGTATCTACCAGGCCTCCAACCTGGGACCTTTCGTGTGTTAGGCGGACGTGATCACCACTACACCATAGCTACGTAGTAATAGCTAGATTTTCAAGAGATCTAGCTTATCTTTATTCCCAAACACAATGGTAAAAACATGTATTTACCAGGGCTCGAACCTGCGACCTTACGCGTGTGAAGCGGACGTGATAACCACTACCCCATAAGTACGTGATAGCAATGAGTTTTCCAAAAGATCTAGCTTATTTTTATGCCCAATCACGATGGTAAAACCATGTAAAAACCGGGGCTCGAACCTGGGACCTTTCGCGTGTTAGGCGGACGTGATAACCACTACACCATAGATACGTGATAGCACCGAATTTTCCAAAACATCTTGCTTAATTTTATGCCCAATCACGATGGTAAAAACATGTATCTACCAGCGCTCGAACCTGGTACCTTTCGCGTGTGAAGCGGACGTGACAACCACTACACCATAGATACGTGATAGCAATGAGTTTTCCAAAAGATCTAGCTTATTTTTATTCCCAATCACGATGGTAAAACCATGTAACTACCATAGCTAGAAACTGGGACCTTTCGCGCGTTAGACGGACGTTATAACCACTACACCATAGATACGTGATAGCACCGAGTTTTCCAAAACATCTAGCTTAATTTTATGCCCATCACGATGGTAAAAACATGTATCTAATAGGGCTCGAACCTGGGACCTTTCGTGTGTTAGTCGGACGTGATAACCACTACCCAATAAATACGTGACAGCGATGCCCTTTCCAAAAGATCTAGCTTATTTTTATGCTTAATCACGATGGTCAAAACATTTATATACCAGGGCTTGAACCTAGGACCTTGCGCGTGTTAGGCGGACGTGATAACCACTACACCATAGGTACGTGATAGCACAGAGTTTTCCAAAACATCTAGCTTATTTTTATGCCCAATCACGATGGTAAAAACATGTATCTACAAGGGCTCGAACCTGGGACCCTACGCGTGTGAAGCGGACGTGATAACCACTACACCATAGATACGTGGTAGCATTGAGCTTTCGAAAAGATCTAGCTTATTTTTATGCCAAATCACGATGGTCAAAACATGTATCTACCAGCGCTCGAATCCTGGACTTTCCGTGTGGTAGGCGGACGTGCTTACCACTACAACATAGATACGTAATAGCATTGAGTTTTCCAAAAGATCTAGCTTATTTTTATGCCCAATCACGATGGTAAAACCATGTAACTACCGGGGCTCGAACCTGGGACCTTTCGCGTGTTAGGCGGACGTGATCACCACTACACCATAGCTACGTAGTAATAGCTAGATTTTCAAGAGATCTAGCTTATCTTTATTCCCAAACACAATGGTAAAAACATGTATCTACCAGGGCTCGAACCTGCGACCTTACGCGTGTGAAGCGGACGTGATAACCACTACCCCATAAGTACGTGATAGCAATGAGTTTTCCAAAAGATCTAGCTTATTTTTATGCCCAATCACGATGGTAAAACCATTTAAAAACCGGGGCTCGAACCTGGGACCTTTCGCGTGTTAGGCGGACGTGATAACCACTACACCATAGATACGTGATAGCACCGAATTTTCCAAAACATCTTGCTTAATTTTATGCCCAATCACGATGGTAAAAACATGTATCTACCAGCGCTCGAACCTGGTACCTTTCGCGTGCGAAGCGGACGTGATAACCACTACACCATAGATACGTGATAGCAATGAGTTTTCCAAAAGATCTAGCTTATTTTTATTCCCAATCACGATGGTAAAACCATGTAACTACCATAGCTAGAAACTGGGACCTTTCGCGCGTTAGACGGACGTTATAACCACTACCCAATAAATACGTGACAGCGATGCCCTTTCCAAAAGATCTAGCTTATTTTTATGCTTAATCACGATGGTCAAAACATTTATATACCAGGGCTTGAACCTGGGACCTTGCGCGTGTTAGGCGGACGTGATAACCAATACACCATAGGTACGTGATAGCACAGAGTTTTCCAAAACATCTAGCTTATTTTTATGCCCAATCACGATGGTAAAAACATGTATCTACCAGGGCTCGAACCTGGGACCCTACGCGTGTGAAGCGGACGTGATAACCACTACACCATAGATACGTGGTAGCATTGAGTTTTCGAAAAGATCTAGCTTATTTTTATGCCAAATCACGATGGTTAAAACATGTATCTACCAGCGGTCGAATCCTGGACTTTCCGTGTGGTAGGCGGACGTGCTTACCACTACAACATAGATACGTAATAGCATTGAGTTTTCCAAAAGATCTAGCTTATTTTTATGCCCAATCACGATGGTAAAACCATGTAACTACCGGGGCTCGAACCTGGGACCTTTCGCGTGTTAGGCGGACGTGATCACCACTACACCATAGCTACGTAGTAATAGCTAGATTTTCAAGAGATCTAGCTTATCTTTATTCCCAAACACAATGGTAAAAACATGTATCTACCAGGGCTCGAACCTGCGACCTTACGCGTGTGAAGCGGACGTGATAACCACTACCCCATAAGTACGTGATAGCAATGAGTTTTCCAAAAGATCTAGCTTATTTTTATGCCCAATCACGATGGTAAAACCATTTAAAAACCGGGGCTCGAACCTGGGACCTTTCGCGTGTTAGGCGGACGTGATAACCACTACACCATAGATACGTGATAGCACCGAATTTTCCAAAACATCTTGCTTAATTTTATGCCCAATCACGATGGTAAAAACATGTATCTACCAGCGCTCGAACCTGGTACCTTTCGCGTGCGAAGCGGACGTGATAACCACTACACCATAGATACGTGATAGCAATGAGTTTTCCAAAAGATCTAGCTTATTTTTATTCCCAATCACGATGGTAAAACCATGTAACTACCATAGCTAGAAACTGGGACCTTTCGCGCGTTAGACGGACGTTATAACCACTACCCAATAAATACGTGACAGCGATGCCCTTTCCAAAAGATCTAGCTTATTTTTATGCTTAATCACGATGGTCAAAACATTTATATACCAGGGCTTGAACCTGGGACCTTGCGCGTGTTAGGCGGACGTGATAACCAATACACCATAGGTACGTGATAGCACAGAGTTTTCCAAAACATCTAGCTTATTTTTATGCCCAATCACGATGGTAAAAACATGTATCTACCAGGGCTCGAACCTGGGACCCTACGCGTGTGAAGCGGACGTGATAACCACTACACCATAGATACGTGGTAGCATTGAGTTTTCGAAAAGATCTAGCTTATTTTTATGCCAAATCACGATGGTTAAAACATGTATCTACCAGCGGTCGAATCCTGGACTTTCCGTGTGGTAGGCGGACGTGCTTACCACTACAACATAGATACGTAATAGCATTGAGTTTTCCAAAAGATCTAGCTTATTTTTATGCCCAATCACGATGGTAAAACCATGTAACTACCGGGGCTCGAACCTGGGACCTTTCGCGTGTTAGGCGGACGTGATCACCACTACACCATAGCTACGTAGTAATAGCTAGATTTTCAAGAGATCTAGCTTATTTTTATGCCCAATCACGATGGTAAAACCATGTAACTACCGGGGCTCGAACCTGGGACCTTTCGCGTGTTAGGCGGACGTGATCACCACTACACCATAGCTACGTAGTAATAGCTAGATTTTCAAGAGATCTAGCTTATCTTTATTCCCAAACACAATGGTAAAAACATGTATCTACCAGGGCTCGAACCTGCGACCTTACGCGTGTGAAGCGGACGTGATAACCACTACCCCATAAGTACGTGATAGCAATGAGTTTTCCAAAAGATCTAGCTTATTTTTATGCCCAATCACGATGGTAAAACCATGTAAAAACCGGGGCTCGAACCTGGGACCTTTCGCGTGTTAGGCGGACGTGATAACCACTACACCATAGATACGTGATAGCACCGAATTTTCCAAAACATCTTGCTTAATTTTATGCCCAATCACGATGGTAAAAACATGTATCTACCAGCGCTCGAACCTGGTACCTTTCGCGTGCGAAGCGGACGTGATAACCACTACACCATAGATACGTGATAGCAATGAGTTTTCCAAAAGATCTAGCTTATTTTTATTCCCAATCACGATGGTAAAACCATGTAACTACCATAGCTAGAAACTGGGACCTTTCGCGCGTTAGACGGACGTTATAACCACTGCACCATAGATACGTGATAGCACCGAGTTTTCCAAAACATCTAGCTTAATTTTATGCCCAATCACGATGGTAAAAACATGTATCTAATAGGGCTCGAACCTGGGACCTTTCGTGTGTTAGTCGGACGTGATAACCACTACCCAATAAATACGTGAGAGCGATGCCCTTTCCAAAAGATCTAGCTTATTTTTATGCTTAATCACGATGGTCAAAACATTTATATACCAGGGCTTGAACCTGGGACCTTGCGCGTGTTAGGCGGACGTGATAACCACTACACCATAGATACGTGATAGCACAGAGTTTTCCAAAACATCTAGCTTATTTTTATGCCAAATCACGATGGTCAAAACATGTATCTACCAGCGCTCGAATCCTGGACTTTCCGTGTGGTAGGCGGACGTGCTTACCACTACAACATAGATACGTAATAGCGTTGAGTTTTCCAAAAGATCTAGTTTATTTTTATGCCCAATCACGATGGTAAAACCATGTAACTACCGGGGCTCGAACCTGGGACCTTTCGCGTGTTAGGCGGACGTGATCACCACTACACCATAGCTACGTAGTAATAGCTAGATTTTCAAGAGATCTAGCTTATCTTTATTCCCAAACACAATGGTAAAAACATGTATCTACGAGGGCTCGAACCTGCGACCTTACGCGTGTGAAGCGGACATTATAACCACTACCCCATAAGTACGTGATAGCAATGAGTTTTCCAAAAGATCTAGCTTATTTTTATGCCCAATCACGATGGTAAAACCATGTAAAAACCGGGGCTAGAACCTGGGACCTTTCGCGTGTTAGGCGGACGTGATAACCACTACACCATAGATACGTGATAGCACCGAATTTTCCAAAACATCTTGCTTAATTTTATGCCCAATCACGATGGTAAAAACATGTATCTACCAGCGCTCGAACCTGGTACCTTTCGTGTGTGAAGCGGACGTGATAACCACTACACCATAGATACGTGATACCAATGAGTTTTCCAAAAGATCTAGCTTATTTTTATTCCCAATCACGATGGTAAAACCATGTAACTACCATAGCTAGAAACTGGGACCTTTCGCGCGTTAGACGGACGTTATAACCACTACACCATAGATACGTGATAGCACCGAGTTTTCCAAAACATCTAGCTTAATTTTATGCCCAATCACGATGGTAAAAACATGTATCTAATAGGGCTCGAACCTGGGACCTTTCGTGTGTTAGTCGGACGTGATAACCACTACCCAATAAATACGTGACAGCGATGCCCTTTCCAAAAGATCTAGCTTATTTTTATGCTTAATCACGATGGTCAAAACATTTATATACAAGGGCTTGAACCTGGGACCTTGCGCGTGTTAGGCGGACGTGATAACCACTACACCATAGGTACGTGATAGCACAGAGTTTTCCAAAACATCTAGCTTATTTTTATGCCCAATCACGATGGTAAAAACATGTATCTACCAGGGCTCGAACCTGGGACCCTACGCGTGTGAAGCGGACGTGATAACCACTACACCATAGATACGTGGTAGCATTGAGTTTTCCAAAAGATCTAGCTTATTTTTATGCCAAATCACGATGGTCAAAACATGTATCTACCAGCGCTCGAATCCTGGACTTTCCGTGTGGTAGGCGGACGTGCTTACCACTACAACATAGATACGTAATAGCATTGAGTTTTCCAAAAGATCTAGCTTATTTTTATGCCCAATCACGATGGTAAAACCATGTAACTACCGGGGCTCGAACCTGGGACCTTTCGCGTGTTAGGCGGAAGTGATAACCACTACACCATAGATACGTGATAGCAATGAGTTTTCCAAAAGATCTAGCTTATTTTTATTCCCAATCACGATGGTAAAACCATGTTACTACCATGTCTAGAACCTGGGACCTTTCGCGCGTTAGGCTGACGTGATAACCACTACCCCATAAGTACGTGATAGCAATGAGTTTTCCAAAAGATCTAGCTTATTTTTATGCCCAATCACGATGGTAAAACCATGTAAAAACCGGGGCTCGAACCTGGGACCTTTCGCGTGTTAGGCGGACGTGATAACCACTACACCATAGATACGTGATAGCACCGAATTTTCAAAAACAACTAGCTTAATTTTATGCCCAATCGCGATGGTAAAAACATGTATCTACCAGGGCTCCAACCTGGGACCTTTCGTTTGTTAGGTGGACGTGATAACCACTACACCATAGCTACGTAGTAATAGCTAGATTTTCAAGAGATCTAGCTTATCTTTATTCCCAAACACAATGGTAAAAACATGTATCAACCAGGGCTCGAACCTGCGACCTTACGCGTGTGAAGCGGACGTGATAACCACTACAACACAGATACGTCATAGCAATGAGTTTTCCAAAACATCTAGCTTAATTTTATGCCCAATCACGATGGTAAAAAAATGTATCTACCAGGGCTCGAACCTGGGACCTTACGTGTGATAGTCGGACGTGATAACCACTACCCAATAAATACGTGACAGCAATGCCCTTTCAAAAAGATCTAGCTTATTTTTATGCTTAATCACGATGGTCAGAACATTTATCTACCAGGGCTTGAACCTGGGACCTTGCGCGTGTTAGGCGGACGTGATAACCACTACACCATAGGTACGTGATAGCATTGAGTTTTCCAAAAGATCTAGCTTATTTTTATGCCCAATCACGATGGTAAAAACATGTATCTTCCAGGGTTCGAACCTGGGACCTTTCGCGTGTGAAGCAGACTTGATAACCAAGACACCATAGATACGTGATAGCACCGAGTTTTCCAAAACATCTAGCTTAATTTTATGCCCAATCACGATGGTAAAAACATTTATCTACCAGGGCTCGAACCTGGGACCTTTCGCGTATTAGGCGGACGTGATAACCACTACACCAAAGGTACGTGATAGCACAGAGTTTTCCAAAACATCTAGCTTATTTTTATGCCCAATCACGATGGTAAAAACATGTATCTACCAGGGCTCGAACCTGGGACCTTTCGCGCGTTAGGCGGACGTGATAACCACTACACCATGGATACGTGATTGCACCGAGTTTTCCAAAACATCTAGCTTAATTCTATGCCCTATCACGAAGGTAAAAACTTGTATCTACCAAGGCTCGAACCTGGGAAGCTTCGCGTGTGAAGCGGACGTGATAACCACTACACCATAGATACATGATAGCATTGAGTTTTCCAAAAGATCTAGCTTATTTTTATGCCCAATCACGATGGTAAAAACAGTTATCTACCAGGGCTCGAATCTGGGACCTTCCGCGTGTGAAGCGGACGTGATAACCACTACACCATAGATACGTGATAGCATTGATTTTTCCAAAAGATCTAGCTTATTTTTATGCCCAATCACGATGGTAAAAACATGTATCTACCAGGGTTCGAACCTTTGACCTTTCGCGTGTGAAGCAGACTTGATAACCACTACACCATAGATAAGTGATAGCGCCGAGTTTTCCAAAACATCTAACTTAATTTTATGCCCAATCACGATGGTAAAAACATGTATCTACCAGGGCTCGAACCTGGGACCGTACGCGTGTGAAGCGGACGTGATAACCACTACCCCATAAATACGTGAGAGCAAAGAATTTTACAAAAGATCTAGCTTATTTTATGCTTAATCACGATGGTCAAGACATGTATCGACCATGTCTCGAACCTGGGACCTTCCGCGTGTTAAGTGGATGTGATAACCACTACATCATACATACGAAGTAATTGTGAGTTTTCCAAGAGATCTAGCTAAGTTTTATGCCCAATCACGATGGTCAAAACATGTATCTACCAGGGCTCGAACCTGGGACCTTCGGCGTATTAGGCGGACGTGATAACCACTACACCATAGATACGTAGTAATAGTGAGTTTTTCAAGTGATCAAGCTTATTTTTATGCCCATCACGATGGTAAAAACAATCTACCAGGGCTCGAATCTGGGACCTTCCGCGTGTTAGGCGGAAGTGATAACCACTACAACATAGATACGTCATAGCACTGAGTTTTCCAAAGATCTAGCTTATTTTTATGCCCAATCACGATGGTAAAAACATTTATCTACCAGGGCACGAAGTAGATACGAAGACTGGTGATTTGGGATTGAGGAGCGCCTTTTCCGGGTTGATGACCGCCTTTTCGGGGTTGATGACCGCCTTTTCCGGGTTGGGGGCGGCCTTTTCCGGGTTGGGAACCGCCTTTTCCGGGTTGGGGACCGCCTTTTCCGGGTTGGGAACCGCCTTTTCTGGGTTGGGGACCGCCTTTTCCGGGTTGAGGACCGCCGCTTCGGAGGTGAGGACAGGGCGTAATTGACGAACGCCTGCATCGGAAAGAAAATTAATTTATAATAAGTTTTGCGTACAATTAAGTACTTTTAACTTCTGAGTTTTAACCACATCACATTCCAAAAACTGTCAATTTAAATGCAGTAAATTATGTTAAAATATTTGAAACTTACGAATTTTTTGGTGAACGAGAGATGATCGTTTCACTTTGCGTTTAAGATCGCCTGCCACACCAAAAGCCACTCCGCGTGGGGCGAAGGCCGGCCTTTCGGGATTGAGGCCCGTACTTGCTTGACGAACGCCTGAATCGGAAACAAATTTGATTTAAAATTAGTTTTGCGTACAATTAAGTACATTTAACCACCCCAGTTTGGACTTAAAATCCAGGAAATTATAAGAAATTAGTTTTTCGTATAATGAAGTAAAATTAACCAACTTCCAGATCAAATCTTACGTTTTCTCATCCACGCGGGTATGAAAGGTTCCACCTCGGGATTTAAGCGGTTGAGCATCTCGTACGGAACAAGTCTTCTTAATTGTTCCAGTTCAGACACTAAAAAGTAGAAATTTATCATTAAAATACTAGATTTTAAAATATTATTTAGGGACACTTGATAGGGAAAGAGAATTTAACGGCCAAAGCGTTCTTTAGGCACAACCCTGATACGAAGGGCCCTGATTAACATCTTACGTACTTTCAACTAATGACTAGCCAAATCTTACGTTTTCTCATCCACGCGGGTATGAAAGGTTCCACCTCGGGATTTAAGCGGTTGAGCATCTCGTACGGAACAAGTCTTCTTAATTGTTCCAGTTCAGACACTAAAAAGTAGAAATTTATCATTAAAATACTAGATTTTAAAATATTATTTAGGGACACTTGATAGGGAAAGAGAATTTAACGGCCAAAGCGTTCTTTAGGCATAACCCTGATACGAAGGGCCCTGATTAACATCTTACTTTCAACTAATGACTAGCCATAAGGATCATTATTTTACCAAGTTTACATGCCACTCTATATAGCTAATAATTTATATATAAAAAAATTGGAAATTAAAAAAAAAAGTTCTTACGAATTGTTCCATGTTCTCCATTTGAATCTCACCGGAATATTTTTAAACTAGCTGGATGGCACAGCGGCTTAAGATTGAATTGTTACTGATAACAAGGACTACCAAAGTCAAGATGAACCCAAATGCCCAAGTCCTTCGCTTTTATAGCCGGCTACTTGAAGTATCGTGGTCATTTTACCGGACTGTACTTTTGTTGTTGGGTTTTTACCACTGATAAGGAGGAAAGTAAAGTTCACCTATTGATACGTTTGTGTTAGGGCACAGGGGAAAGGACAATGAAAGGTATTTCCTAGCCTTAATTCTACTGTCAAGTAACAAGCTTAGGGGGAAGGGCTCAAATAAAGAAATATTTTGTAACAAAACAATATAATAAAATGTATCCCTTCCCACAAATTTTAAACTAAAGGTTTTTTTTGCTGTCCTCTCAGTGTTGCCAGGCCATTGGTGATTCATGAGATTGCAGAAAGAAAGGCTAGCAGTTAAGTTTGAATCAGTACATGACCAACTTTACTCACATAATAGGGCCTGGCAACACTGCATTGAAGGTTAAGGTAGTTAAGAGAGGTGAGGAATTTTCTGTAACCCCTCTCTCTCCTCTTTGGTGCTACAAAAATATCAGTCATCAGTAAAATCTACCCATTCTTTATATCATTTTGATGGAAGTTCTTATTACACGCGAGCGACGCCGCGGGTAACCGCCAGTAGTAATTATTTAAGTAGCCTAATGTTAAACTGTTATTATGAAATCAATGCCCACACTGTTTTAAATATTAAATATAAATTCCCCTAGACAAACGACCAATGTATTCTTATTATTACCATGCCTAAAAATAGTGTCGCATTATGGGAGTCCGTGGGTGTCAATAATTGAAACTCATTTTTATTTTAAACGTAACGCTAAGTGTAATGTTTTGTAGAAGGAATACTAGAAAGCATGTTTTGAAATAGTAATTTGAAGTGATACCCCTATTCATAATTTTTTATTGTTGTTAGTTAAATTACGTAATTAACGTAAATTTTTGTTTAGTTTTTTTTCTAATCTTGTGGTAGGGTAGCATAACTTAGTATTATATTACTATATAGGTGTAAATAGTTGGTCATTACTTTTATAACATTGAAACAGCCCCTATTTTATTGGTATCCATGGTCATATGGTTTTGTTTCGCTTATCCGAGTTTTTAGTAGGTCAAAATTGCTAAGTTTTTTGTAGTTTTTTTCAAGTCTTGTAGTAGGGTAGCATAACTTTAAGTATTATTATAAAAACCGTCTTAATTTGGACCAAGGCCGATAAAGAAAACGATATGTGTGAGGTTGGTCATTTGACTGAAGTTCAGATATTGCAATTGTTTTAGTTATTTTTATCCATTTAATCCTTAATCAATATTAAATTCAATCAACTGATTTTACTGTTAATCGATCCTTTCCCTTTAAATTAATTGAAAAATTACATATCTACGCTTTTTCAAGAACAATTACATTTTCCGAAATGAATTATTTTGAAGGGAGTACGTGTTGAGAGGGGTGACTCCCATAATCCCCCTGGACATAATCCCTCCAAAAATTTCGCCCCGTCCAAATGGGCATAAGACAAAATCCCCCCATTTGCAGACAAAATCCCCCAAACTGGAGACAAAATCCCCCCAAACTGGAGACAAAATCCCCCGCTTACGGAACGAAATCCCCACCTTGGAGACGAACCCTTCAGGGGTCATTCCTATTTTAGAGGTCGTTTTTCACAGTGGAAATTTTTTTAGTAGGATAGTAGTAAAAATAGTAGTATTCCCCCTACGAGGAAAAGCGGAACCAATGATGGAGAAAATAGTATGAATTGCCGACTAACCATAAATTTTCGCCTTTTCCAAAATAATGCTGACTAACCATAAATTTCCGCCTTTTCCGAAATACTACTGATAACCATAAATTTCCGCCTTTTCCAAAATATTTCCGACTAACCATAAATTTTCGCCTTTTCCAAAATATTGCTGACTGACCATAAATTTCCGCCTTTTCCAAAATATCGCTGACTAACCATAAATTTCCGCCTTTTCCAAAATATCGCTGACTAACCATAAATTTCCGTCTTATCCAAAATATAGCTGACTAACCATAAATTTCCGCCTTTTCCAAAATATCGCTGACTAACCATAAATTTCCGCCTTTTCCAAAATATCGCTGACCAACCATAAATTTCCGCCTTTTCCAAAATATCGCTGACTAACCATAAATTTCCGCCTTTTCCAAAATACTGCTGATAACCATAAATTTCCGCCTTTTCCAAAATATTGCTGACTAATCATAAATTTCTGCCTTTTCCAAAATATCGCTGACTAACCATAAATTGCCGCCTTTTCCAAAATATTTTTGACTAACCACAAATTTCCGCCTTTTCCAAAATATCACTGACTAACCATAAATTTCCCCCTTTTCCAAAATATTGCTGACTAAACATAAATTTCCGCCTTTTCCAAAATATCGCTGACTAACCATAAATTTTCGCCTTTTCCAAAATATTTCTGACTAACCATAAATTGCCGCCTTTTCCAAAATATTGGAATTTTGGAAATAAGTTCAAACAAAATCAGTAGTTTACTTCTTTTGGTTTAGGAACATTGTTTGCAATACCTTTCACTCTTGTGAATTATACTTTTGCATTAGTATTAAAGATAATCTTTGGATTTGGGCTTCCGTTTACCTTCACTTCTAAATGCCTATTATCTGGGGGATTTTCAATAAAATGATCCTTTCGGTAGGATTTTGTTGAACAGTTTTCCTTTTGGGGTACTTTGTCCTGTACGTTTTCTCTGGGGGGATTTTGTACAAACACGTCTAAAGTCGGAGGGAAAAGTCTTGGCAAATCCAAAATAGGGGGATTTTGTCCGGGGGGATTATGTCCAGGGGGATTATTTACTAGACCCGTGTTGAGAGATCAATATTGAATATTTGAAATATTCTGACTTTCTAAAAAGAGCAAGTGAACTTAGACATAATTCGACAGAAAAATGTAAATATTTATTAAGAGCAAGTGAACTTAGACATAATTCGACAGAAAAATGTAAATATTTATTAGTGGATGCCAAACAAGGGTGTTGCGCGAATACATACATTTAATCACGATGGTCAAAACATGTATCGACCAGGGCTCGAACCTGGGACCTTTCGCATGCTAGGATGATGTGATAACCACTACACCATAGATACGTAGTAATTGTGAGTTTTCCAAGAGATCTAGCTTATTTTTATGCCCAATCGCGATGGTCAAAACATGTATCTACCAGGGCTCGAACCTTGGACCTTCCGCGTGTTAGGCGGACGTGATAACCACTACACCATAGATACGTAGTAATATTGAGTTTTTCAAGAGATCTAGCTGATTTTTATGCCCAATCACGATGGTAAATACAGTTACCTACCAGCGCTCGAATCTGGGACCTTCCGCGTGTTAGGCGGACGTGATAACAACTACACCATAGATACGTGATAGCACCGAGTTTTCCAGAACATCTAGCTTAATTTTATGCCCAATCACGATGGTAAAAACATGTATCTACCAGGGCTCGAACCTGGGACCTTTCGTGTGTTAGTCGGACGTGATAACCACTACACCATAGATAAGTGATATCATAGAGTTTTCCAAAAGATCTAGCTTATTTTTATGCCCAATTACGATGGTAAAACCATGTAACTACCGGGGCTCGAACCTGGGATCTTTCGCGTGTTAGGCGGACGTGATAACCACTACACCATAGATACGTGATAGCACCGAATTTTCCAAAACATCTAGCTTAATTTTATGCCCAATCACGATGGTAAAAACATGTATCTACCAGGGCTAGAACCTGGGACCTTTCGCGCGTTAGGCGGACGTGATAACCACTACACCATAGATACGTGATAGCACCGAGTTTTCCAAAACATCTAGCTTAATTTTATGCCCAAACACGATGGTAAAAACATGTATCTACCAGGGCTCAAACCTGCGACCTTACGCGTGTGAAGCGGACGTGATAACCACTACAACACAGATACGTCATAGCACTGAGTTTTCCAAAGATCTAGCTTATTTTTATGCCCAATCACGATGGTAAAAACATGTATCTACCAGGGCTCCAACCTGGGACCTTTCGTGTGTTAGGCGGACGTGATAACCACTACACCATAGCTACGTAGAAATAGCTAGATTTTCAAGAGATCTAGCTTATCTTTATTCCCAAACACAATGGTAAAAACATGTATCTACCAGGGCTCGAACCTGCGACCTTACGCGTGTGAAGCGGACGTGATAACCACTTCCCCATAAGTACGTGATAGCAATGAGTTTTCCAAAAGATCTAGCTTATTTTTATGCTTAATCACGATGGTCAAAACATGTATCGACCAGGGCTCGAACCTGGTACCTTTCGCATGCTAAGATGATGTGATAACCACTACACCTTAGATAAGTAGTAATTGTGAGTTTTCCAAGAGATCTAGCTTATTTTTATGCCCAATCGCGATGGTCAAAACATGTATCTACCAGGGCTCGAACCTTTGACCTTCCGCGTGTTAGGCGGACGTGATAACCACTACACCATAGATACGTAGTAATATTGAGTTTTTCAAGAGGTCTAGCTGATTTTTACGCCCAATCACGATGGAAAAACAGTTATCTACCAGGGCTCGAATCTGGGACCTTCCGCGTGTTAGGCGGACGTGATAACAACTGCACCATAGATACGTAACAGCACTGAGTTTTCCAAAAGATCTAGCTTATTTTTATGCCCTATCACGTAGGTAAAAACATGTATCTACCAGGGCTCGAACCTGGGACCTTACGCGTGTGAAGCGGACGTGATAACCACTACCCCATAAATACGTGAGAGCAAAGAATTTTACAAAAGATCTAGCTTATTTTTATGCTTAATCACGATGGTCAAGACATGTATCGACCAGGGCTCGAACCTGGGACCTTCCGCGTGTTAAGTGGATGTGAAAACCACTACACCATACATAAGAAGTAATTGTGAGTTTTCCAAGAGATCTAGCTTATTTTTATGCCCAATCTAGATGGTCAAAACATGTATCTACCAGGGCTCGAACCTGGGACCTTCCGCGTGTTAGGCGGACGTGATAACCACTACAAAACAGTTACGTAGTAATAGTGAGTTTTTCAAGAGATCAAGCTTATTTTTATGCCCAATCACGATGGTAAAAACAATCTACCAGGGCTCGAATCTGGGACCTTCCGCGTGTTAGGCGGAAGTGATAACCACTATAACATAGATACGTCATAGCACTGAGTTTTCCAAAGATCTAGCTTATTTTTATGCCCAATCACGATGGTAAAAACATGTATCTACCAGGGCTCCAACCTGGGACCTTTCGTGTGTAAGGCGGACGTGATAACAACTACACCATAGCTACGTAGTAATAACTAGATTTTCAAGAGATCTAGCTTATCTTTATTTCCAAACACGATGGTAAAAACATGTATCTACCAGGGCTCGAACATGCGACCTTACGCGTGTGAAGCGGACGTGATAACCACTACCCCATAAATACGTGATAGCAATGAGTTTTCCAAAAGATCTAGCATATTGTTATGCTTAATCACGATGGTCAAAACATGTATCGACCAGGGCTCGATCCTGGGACCTTTCGCATGCTAACATGATGTGATAACCACTACACCACAGATACATGATAGCATTGAGTTTTCCAAAGGATCTAGCTTATTTTTATGCCCAATCACGATGGTAAAAACAGTTACCTACCAGGGCTCGAATCTGGGACCTTCCGCGTGTTAGGCGGGCGTGATAACAACTACACCATAGATACGTGACAGCACTGAGTTTTCCAAAAGATCTAGCTTATTTTTATTCCCAATCACGATGGTAAAAACATGTATCTACCAGGGCTCGAACCTGGGACCTTTCGCGTGTGAAGCGGACTTGATAACCACTACACCATAGATAAGTGATATCATAGAGTTTTTCAAAAGATCTAGCTTATTTTTATGCTTAATCACGATGGTCAAAACATGTATCGACCAGGGCTCGAACCTGGTACCTTTCGCATGCTAAGATGATGTGATAACCACTACACCTTAGATAAGTAGTAATTGTGAGTTTTCCAAGAGATCTAGCTTTTTTTTATGCCCAATCGCGATGGTCAAAACATGTATCTACCAGGGCTCGAACCTTGGACCTTCCGCGTGTTAGGCGGACGTGATAACCACTACACCATAGATACGTAGTAATGTTGAGTTTTTCAAGAGATCTAGCTTATTTTTATGCCCTATCACGATGGTAAAAACATGTACCTACCAGGGCTCGAACCTGGGACCTTACGCGTGTGAAGCGGACGTGATAACCACTACCCCATAAATACGTGAGAGCAAAGAATTTTACAAAAGATCTAGCTTTTTTTTACGCTTAATCACGATGGTCAAGACATGTATCGACCAGGGCTCGAACCTGGGACCTTCCGCGTGTTAAGTGGATGTGAAAACCACTACACCATACATAAGAAGTAATTCTGAGTTTTCCAAGAGATCTAGCTTATTTTTATGCCCAATCTAGATGGTCAAAACATGTATCTACCAGGGCTCGAACCTGGGACCTTCCGCGTGTTAGGCGGACGTGATAACCACTACAAAACAGTTACGTAGTAATAGTGAGTTTTTCAAGAGATCAAGCTTATTTTTATGCCCAATCACGATGGTAAAAACAATCTACCAGGGCTCGAATCTGGGACCTTCCGCGTGTTAGGCGGAAGTGATAACAACTACACCATAGATGCGTGACAGCACTGAGTTTTCCAAAAGATCTAGCTTATTTTTAAGCCCTATCACGAAGGTAAAAACTTGTTTCTACCAATGCTCGAACCTGGGAAGCTTCGCGTGTGAAGCGGACGTGATAACCACTACACCATAGATACGTGATAGCATTGAGTTTTCCAAAAGATCTAGCTTAATTTTATGCCCAATCACGATGGCAAAAACATGTATCTACCAGGGCTCGAACCTGGGACCCTACGCGTGTGAAGCGGACGTGATAACCACTACACCATAGATACGTGGTAGCATTGAGTTTTCCAAAAGATCTAGCTTATTTTTAGGCCCAATCACGATGGTAAAAACATGTATCTACCAGGGCTCGAACCTGGGACCTTTCGCGTGTGAAGCGGACTTGATAACCACTACACCATAGATACGTGATAGCACCGAATTTTCCAAAACATCTAGCTTAATTTTATGCCCAATGACGATGGTAAAAACATGTATCTACCAGGGCTCGAACCTGGTACCTTTCGCGTGTGAGGCGGACGTGATAAACAATACACCATAAATACGTGATAGCAATGAGTTTTCCAAAAGATCTAGCTTATTTTTATTCCCAGTCACGATGGTAAAAACATGTATCTACCATGGCTAGAACCTGGGACCTTGCGCGTGTGAAGCGGACGTGATAACCACTACAACACAGATACGTCATAGCACTGAGTTTTCCAAAGATCTAGCTTATTTTTATGCCCAATCACGATGGTAAAAACATGTATCTACCAGGGCTCCAACCTGGGACCTTTCGTGTGTTAGGCGGACGTGATCACCACTACACCATAGCTACGTAGTAATAGCTAGATTTTCAAGAGATCTAGCTTATCTTTATTCCCAAACACAATGGTAAAAACATGTATCTACCAGGGCTAGAACCTGCGACCTTACGCGTGTGAAGCGGACGTGATAACCACTACCCCATAAGTACGTGATAGCAATGAGTTTTCCAAAAGATCTAGCTTATTTTTATGCCCAATCACGATGGTAAAACCATGTAACAACCGGGGCTCGAACCTGGGACCTTTCGCGTGTTAGGCGGACGTGATAACCACTACACCATAGATACGTGATAGCACCGAATTTTCCAAAACATCTTGCTTAATTTTATGCCCAATCACGATGGTAAAAACATGTATCTACCAGCGCTCGAACCTGGTACCTTTCGCGTGTGAAGCGGACGTGATAACCACTACACCATAGATACGTGATAGCAATGAGTTTTCCAAAAGATCTAGCTTATTTTTATTCCCAATCACGATGGTAAAACCATGTAACTACCATAGCTAGAAACTGGGACCTTTCGCGCGTTAGACGGACGTTATAACCACTACACCATAGATACGTGATAGCACCGAGTTTTCCAAAACATCTAGCTTAATTTTATGCCCAATCACGATGGTAAAAACATGTATCTAATAGGGCTCGAACCTGGGACCTTTCGTGTGTTAGTCGGACGTGATAACCACTACCCAATAAATACGTGACAGCGATGCCCTTTCCAAAAGATCTAGCTTATTTTTATGCTTAATCACGATGGTCAAAACATTTATATACCAGGGCTTGAACCTGGGATCTTGCGCGTGTTAGGCGGACGTGATAACCACTACACCATAGGTACGTGATAGCACAGAGTTTTCCAAAACATCTAGCTTATTTTTATGCCCAATCACGATGGTAAAAACATGTATCTACCAGGGCTCGAACCTGGGACCCTACGCGTGTGAAGCGGACGTGATAACCACTACACCATAGATACGTGGTAGCATTCAGTTTTCCAAAACATCTAGCTTATTTTTATGCCAAATCACGATGGTCAAAACATGTATCTACCAGCGCTCGAACCCTGGACTTTCCGTGTGGTAGGCGGACGTGCTTACCACTACAACATAGATACGTGATAGCATTGAGTTTTCCAAAGATCTAGCTTATTTTTATGCCCAATCACGATGGTAAAACCATGTAACTACCGGGGCTCGAACCTGGGACCTTTCGCGTGTTAGGCGGACGTGATAACCACTACACCATAGATACGTGATAGCAATGAGTTTTCCAAAAGATCTAGCTTATTTTTATTCCCAATCACGATGGTAAAACCATGTTACTACCATGGCTAGAACCTGGGACCTTTCGCGCGTTAGGCGGACGTGATAACCACTACACCATAGATACGTGATAGCACCGAGTTTTCAAAAACAACTAGCTTAATTTTATGCCCAATCACGAGGTATAAACATGTATCTACCAGGGCTCCAACCTGGGACCTTTCGTTTGTTAGGCGGACGTGATAACCACTACACCATAGCTACGTAGTAATAGCTAGATTTTCAAGAGATCTAGCTTATCTTTATTCCCAAACACAATGGTAAAAACATGTATCAACCAGGGCTCGAACCTGCGACCTTACGCGTGTGAAGCGGACGTGATAACCACTACAACACAGATACGTCATAGCACTGAGTTTTCCAAAACATCTAGCTTAATTTTATGCCCAATCACGATGGTAAAAACATGTATCTACCAGGGCTCGAACCTGGGACCTTACGTGTGTTAGTCGGACGTGATAATCACTACCCAATAAATACGTGACAGCAATGCCTTTTCCAAAAGATCTAGCTTATTTTTATGCTTAATCCACGATGGTCAAAACATTTTTCTACCAGGGCTTGAACCTGGGACCTTTCGCGTGTTAGGCGGACGTGATAACCACTACACCAAAGGTACGTGATAGCACAGAGTTTTCCAAAACATCTAGCTTATTTTTATGCCCAATCACGATGGTAAAAACATGTATCTACCAGGGCTCGAACCTGGGACCTTTCGCGCGTTAGGCGGACGTGATAACCACTACACCATGGATACGTGATAGCACCGAGTTTTCCAAAACATCTAGCTTAATTCTATGCGCTATCACGAAGGTAAAAACTTGTATCTACCAAGGCTCGAACCTGGGAAGCTTCGCGTGTGAAGCGGACGTGATAACCACTACACCATAGATACATGATAGCATTGAGTTTTCCAAAAGATCTAGCTTATTTTTATGCCCAATCACGATGGTAAAAACAGTTATCTACCAGGGCTCGAATCTGGGACCTTCCGCGTGTGAAGCGGACGTGATAACCACTACACCATAGATACGTGATAGCATTGATTTTTCCAAAAGATCTAGCTTATTTTTATGCCCAATCACGATGGTAAAAACATGTATCTACCAGGTTTCGAGCCTTGGACCTTTCGCGTGTGAAGCAGACTTGATAACCACTACACCATAGATAAGTGATAGCGCCGAGTTTTCCAAAACATCTAACTTAATTTTATGCCCAATCACGATGGTAAAAACATGTATCTACCAGGGCTCGAACCTGGGACCGTACGCGTGTGAAGCGGACGTGATAACCACTACCCCATAAATACGTGAGAGCAATGAATTTTACAAAAGATCTAGCTTATTTTTTTGCTTAATCACGATGGTCAAGACATGTATCGACCAGGGCTCGAACCTGGGACCTTCCGCGTGTTAAGTGGATGTGATAACCACTACATCATACATACGAAGTAATTGTGAGTTTTCCAAGAGATCTAGCTAATTTTTATGCCCAATCACGATGGTCAAAACATGTATCTACCAGGGCTCGAACCTGGGACCTTCCGCGTGTTAGGCGGACGTGATAACCACTACACCATAGATACGTAGTAATAGTGAGTTTTTCAAGAGATCAAGCTTATTTTTATGCCCAATCACGATGGTAAAAACAATCTACCAGGGCTCGAATCTGGGACCTTCCGCGTGTTAGGCGGAAGTGATAACCACTACAACATAGATACGTCATAGCACTGAGTTTTCCAAAGATCTAGCTTATTTTTATGCCCAATCACGATGGTAAAAACATTTATCTACCAGGGCACGAAGTAGATACGAAGACTGGTGATTTGGGATTGAGGAGCGCCTTTTCCGGGTTGATGACCGCCTTTTCGGGGTTGATGACCGCCTTTTCCGGGTTGGGGGCGGCCTTTTCCGGGTTGGGAACCGCCTTTTCCGGGTTGGGGACCGCCTTTTCCGGGTTGGGGACCGCCTTTTCCGGGTTGGGGACCGCCTTTTCCGGGTTGGGGACCGCCTTTTCCGGGTTGGGGACCGCCTTTTCCGGGTTGAGGACCGCCGCTTCGGAGGTGAGGACAGGGCGTAATTGACGAACGCCTGCATCGGAAAGAAAATTAATTTATAATAAGTTTTGCGTACAATTAAGTACTTTTAACTTCTGAGTTTTAACCACATCACATTCCAAAAACTGTCAATTTAAATGCAGTAAATTATATTAAAATATTTGAAACTTACGAATTTTTTGGTGAACGAGAGATGATCGTTTCACTTTGCGTTTAAGATCGCCTGCCACACCAAAAGCCACTCCGCGTGGGGCGAAGGCCGGCCTTTCGGGATTGAGGCCCGTACTTGCTTGACGAACGCCTGAATCGGAAACAAATTTGATTTAAAATTAGTTTTGCGTACAATTAAGTACATTTAACCACCCCAGTTTGGACTTAAAATCCAGGAAATTATAAGAAATTAGTTTTTCGTATAATGAAGTAAAATTAA
Organism: Phalangium opilio; assembly: GCF_054372755.1. Taxonomy (NCBI): domain Eukaryota; kingdom Metazoa; phylum Arthropoda; class Arachnida; order Opiliones; family Phalangiidae; genus Phalangium; species Phalangium opilio. Next base: position 240,715 of record NW_028324219.1, read on the forward strand.
CCAACTTCCAGATCAAATCTTACGTTTTCTCATCCACGCGGGTATGAAAGGTTCCACCTCGGGATTTAAGCGGTTGAGCATCTCGTACGGAACAAGTCTTCTTAATTGTTCCAGTTCAGACACTAAAAAGTAGAAATTTATCATTAAAATACTAGATTTTAAAATATTATTTAGGGACACTTGATAGGGAAAGAGAATTTAACGGCCAAAGCGTTCTTTAGGCATAACCCTGATACGAAGGGCCCTGATTAACATCTTACTTTCAACTAATGACTAGCCATAAGGATCATTATTTTACCAAGTTTACATGCCACTCTATATAGCTAATAATTTATATATAAAAAAATTGGAAATTAAAAAAAAAAAGTTCTTACGAATTGTTCAATGTTCTCCATTTGAATCTCACCGGAATATTTTTAAACTAGCTGGATGGCACAGCGGCATAAGATTGAATTGTTACTGATAACAAGGACTACCAAAGTCAAGATGAACCCAAATGCCCAAGTCCTTCGCTTTTATAGCCGGCTACTTGAAGTATCGTGGTCATTTTACCGGACTGTACTTTGTTGTTGGGTTTTTACCACTGATAAGGAGGAAAGTAAAGTTCACCTATTGATACGTTTGTGTTAGGGCACAGGGGAAAGGACAATGAAAGGTATTTCCTAGCCTTAATTCTACTGTCAAGTAACAAGCTTAGGGGGAAGGGCTCAAATAAAGAAATATTTTGTAACAAAATAATATAATAAAATGTATCCCTTCCCACAAATTTTAAACTAAAGGTTTTTTTGCTGTCCTCTCAGTGTTGCCAGGCCATTGGTGATTCATGAGATTGCAGAAAGAAAGGCTAGCAGTTAAGTTTGAGTCAGTACATGACCAACTTTACTCACATAATAGGGCCTGGCAACACTGCATTGAAGGTTAAGGTAGTTAAGAGAGGTGAGGAATTTTCTGTAACCCCTCTCTCTCCTCTTTGGTGCTACAAAAATATCAGTCATCAGTAAAATCTACCCATTCTTTATATCATTTTGATGGAAGTTCTTATTACACGCGAGCGACGCCGCGGGTAACCGCCAGTAGTAATTATTTAAGTAGCCTAATGTTAAACTGTTATTATGAAATCAATGCCCACACTGTTTTAAATATTAAATATTAATTCCCCTAGACAAACGACCAATGTATTCTTATTATTACCATGCCTAAAAATAGTGTCGCATTATGGGAGTCCGTGGGTGTCAATAATTGAAACTCATTTTTATTTTAAACGTAACGCTAAGTGTAATGTTTTGTAGAAGGAATACTAGAAAGCATGTTTTGAAATAGTAATTTGAAGTGATACCCCTATTCATAATTTTTTATTGTTGTTAGTTAAATTCCGTAATTAACGTAAATTTTTGTTTAGTTTTTTTTCTAATCTTGTGGTAGGGTAGCATAACTTAGTATTATATTACTATATAGGTGTAAATAGTTGGTCATTACTTTTATAACATTGAAACAGCCCCTATTTTATTGGTATCCATGGTCATATGGTTTTGTTTCGCTTATCCGAGTTTTTAGTAGGTCAAAATTGCTAAGTTTTTTGTAGTTTTTTTCAAGTCTTGTAGTAGGGTAGCATAACTTTAAGTATTATTATAAAAACCGTCTTAATTTGGACCAAGGCCGATAAAGAAAACGATATGTGTGAGGTTGGTCATTTGACTGAAGTTCAGATATTGCAATTGTTTTAGTTATTTTTATCCATTTAATCCTTAATCAATATTAAATTCAATCAACTGATTTTACTGTTAATCGATCCTTTCCCTTTAAATTAATTGAAAAATTACATATCTACGCTTTTTCAAGAACAATTACATTTTCCGAAATGAATTATTTTGAAGGGAGTACGTGTTGAGAGGGGTGACTCCCATAATCCCCCTGGACATAATCCCTCCAAAAATTTCGCCCCGTCCAAATGGGCATAAGACAAAATCCCCCCATTTGCAGACAAAATCCCCCAAACTGGAGACAAAATCCCCCCAAACTGGAGACAAAATCTCCCGCTTACGGAACGAAATCCCCACCTTGGAGACGAACCCTTCAGGGGTCATTCCTATTTTAGAGGTCGTTTTTCACAGTGGAAATTTTTTAGTAGGATAGTAGTAAAAATAGTAGTATTCTCCCTACGAGGAAAAGCGGAACCAATGATGGAGAAAATAGTATGAATTGCCGACTAACCATAAATTTTCGCCTTTTCCAAAATAATGCTGACTAACCATAAATTTCCGCCTTTTCCGAAACACTACTGATAACCATAAATTTCCGCCTTTTCCAAAATTTCCGACTAACCATAAATTTTCGCCTTTTCCAAAATATTGCTGACTGACCATAAATTTCCGCTTTTTCCAAAATATCGCTGACTAACCATAAATTTCCGCCTTTTCCAAAATATCGCTGACTAACCATAAATTTCCGTCTTATCCAAAATATCGCTGACTAACCATAAATTTCCGCCTTTTCCAAAATATCGCTGACTAACCATAAATTTCCGCCTTTTCCAAAATATCGCTGACCAACCATAAATTTCCGCCTTTTCCAAAATATCGCTGACTAACCATAAATTTCCGCCTTTTCCAAAATACTGCTGATAACCATAAATTTCCGCCTTTTCCAAAATATTGCTGGCTAATCATAAACTTCTGCCTTTTCCAAAATATCGCTGACTAACCATAAATTGCCGCCTTTTCCAAAATATTTTTGACTAACCACAAATTTCCGCCTTTTCCAAAATATCACTGACTAACCATAAATTTCCCCCTTTTAAAGGTATACTTAAAAGCAAAAATACAAGCACGTCGGCAAAGACTAAAACTCCAATTATTTTTCAAAGAAATCAAACTCATATTGTAAAGTAATTAAGCACGACTAAAACCAAGGTACAGCGTTAATATCAGCTTAAATAAGTATAATTAATGAGATATTAACGCAAAACCACAATATTTTCTGAATAGACAGGAATAATTTTTAAAGAAACTAAATAATTCATAATAAAATTACACGAGTTGTTCGTCTAACCGATTTTTTCATTTAAAACTTAAATAAATTTACATTATCATAGAAAATCATTTAAGGCGCGAATGTTCGGCAAAAGATAATTAGGTAAAATTATTTTTTGAAACTCATTTTATAAGCTAAACCATTCCTGTGGAATCACATTTAAGTGTTAATTTCATATTAATTTGGCGTAATTAAAGGGGAATGAACCGAAAACAACCTTTTTTGGGTAAAATTCATGGATAACTTTTAACTAGGGTAAAAGACTAAAATGATAACTACACTAGTAGTTCGTCTAATCTCAAATTGCCTTTTTTACTTAGCACTTAAATAAATTTACACTATCATCTAAATTCATGAAATGGCGCAAAATTGAAAAATTCAGGATGTTCGGCGAAAACTAAACTACACTATAAATTGAACTAACGCTATTGCTCTACACTACAGCATTGATTTTAGCTTTACTGAGCACATTTAATTTGAAATCCACCCTCAACGTCCATTTTTTCGAAAGAGCATAATCCAGATGGATACCAATTAAATTATAATAAAAACTGTCTTTGCAGACAAAGATGAGAAAAAGTAAGGGATAATTGCCGGAAGTAACGATATAGTCCCCTTGGACCGAAACCGCTTTTTGGTTTTTTATGTAGAATATATTTAAATTTCCAGCCCAATGGCGGGTTTCTGCTGAATGGGAATTTATTTGAAAGAATTAGTTAATTAAATGTCTGTGAGGATTTCGAATCACCGCAGCAGCATGGTAGAATATCAGGCTTCTAATTCAGAGGCTCGGGTTCAAACCCAGAGAAGGAAATTGTAAGTTTGGTTAGGTTAGGTCAGGTTCGGTTAGGTTAGGTTAGGTTACTATCCTATTAATTAGCTGCCACCTTTTCCTAAACATTCTCCTACTAATTAGCTGCCACCTTTTCCAAAATATTCTCCTAATAGTTAGCTGCCACCTTTTCTAAAATATTCTCCTAATAGTTAGCTGCCACCTTTTCCAAAACAGTGGTTCCAATAATTCGTTGTCACCTTTTCCTAAATATTCTCCTATTAATTAGTTGCCACCTTTTCCTAAATATTTTTCTATTAATTAGCAGCCACCTTTTCCAAAACATTCTCCTACTAATTAGCTGCCATCTTTTCCAAAACATTCTCCTACTAATTAGCTGCCATCTTTTCCAAAATATTCTCCTAATAGTTAGCTGCCACCTTTTCCTAAACATTCTCCTAATAGTTAGCTGCCACCTTTTTTTCTAAACATTCTCCTACTAATTAGCTGCCACCTTTTCCAAAATATTCTCCTAATAGTTAGCTGCCACCTTTTCCAAAATATTCTCCTAATAGTTAGCTGCCACCTTTTCCAAAATATTCTCCTAATAGTTAGCTGCCACCTTTTCCAAAATATTCTCCTAATAGTTAGCTGCCACCTTTTCCAAAACAATGCAATTCTCTCCATTATCAATCACTCTTAAAATTAAATTTTGCATTTCAAACATAAATCTATACTTATATACAACGAAAACTGTAGGGCAAAAAAAGTGAAAACGTTTGCTTTTTAAATTTTGATATATATTTTCCCAAAACCGCACATTTGGGCTGTTTTCGGTTGAATGGGAAACGCGTTCGGTTGAATGGGATTCGGTCGAATGGTACACAAGGGAGGTAACAGAAATTCAAATTTTGACTTTTGTGGACATGAATATAAAACATTGAAAATTTAAAAAATATGCTTATCTTCGATTTTTTCACCAAAATACCTTTAGTAAAAATATTTTATTGTGAAATATCTGCATCGCTTTAAAAACATTACGGGTATGCATTTTGCTTTCTATTACAAATATACAGTTAGGTTTGAGTATTCGGCTCTATAAGGAGAATAAAATATACTGAAAATCATTGATCGCTGATAAAATAAAATTAGTATTGAGACCAAACAAAACGTGTTAGTAATTTTATCGTTTTCTGTAAGTTTTAAGCCAGTTTCATCCAATCCTCATCCTGGATCTGGTTTAACTGCGCCTATTGCGCGCAATGATCTGCCCCTGCCTTCGATGTTAGTGACTATTATTCGCGCCGTGCATCGCACGCGCCTTGAACGCCCCTCAAAGAGGACCCTTATTCGAGATAGCAACCACCGCAGTGGCCGAAGAACAAACGGACCCTCGAGAACAATCAACACCTCAATCCAAGGCATTTGCAGCGGCACACCACAGGCCGCCGCTGAAGTTCAGGAGTTTTCGTTGTCGACCCTCGGATTTCGCCAGTGTCGCTCGTGCCGGACATCTCGGCTCTGGCCCCTATGACTGCCGTTCCTCACGGACGAGGACGGGCCAAGGGAACCGTACCCAATGCGGCGTCACTCCCCACAAGAGGACGTGGTAGAGGGTTGGGACTCTTGTTGCTAAGACCAAACCCGAAGAACGGCTAACCGTCTCCCAAGACAGTGGTAATGGAGGTTCCGCGTCGGCAACGCCTCTCCCTGCGGAAGGTTCGGTTAGACCAACGACTGCCCCGGCGAACATAGTACCCGACGAGAGATTTACCAATGCCGCCGTCATCACGAAAACAATTGTTTTAAGCCAAGGGCCCAAACGTAGCGAGGCCTACAATGCCCACCGCCGCCATCCGTTCAAGAAGGAAAGCGCGACTGCGGCCAAAGGGAGGTCGCCTGAGCCGCATGACTCCCACGAGTCCGAATCCCCCTGGGGGATGCAAGGATTATTTAAAATGTCTAAGGATAAAACGCAGAGGGGTAATATCGAAGGTAGATGTTCCAAACGGTACCTAGCGGGCGCAATCGGCAAACCGGAAAGCCATTTATTTTGAAGCGTCAACACGTGATCGGGTTCTTGAAAGTTTTGTCACTCTCGTCTGCTCTAGCAGATCTACTCAAACCTTGCCTATTAAACAAATGTAAACTCACCTCATATATTCTTGAACTGAATGTTTGCTTTAATCAACGATTATTGCTTTAGTCTTCAAATAATATTAATAAACTTCTAGCCTTGGTCTTGTCAATTAATAAAATTAAATTATGATAATTAGAAACTCATCTCATTTTTGATCCTTGAACTAAATGTTCTTAACGACCGTTAACAATTCGAACTAGAACTATACGGCATGCTTTCGAAAACTATTTCTTTTTCGTCTATGCTTTCGCGATTATAAGATAGGTGGCGCCATATCGCTATTCGTTTTCCGTTTGACGCATCAAAACAGTCTGTGGAGAAGAGGGGGATGGGTTAAAATTTCGGAACAACTAGAAAACATTCCCATACTATAGAAATCTGCGTGTGCGTTTTATCCTTAGGCATTTTAAATAATCCTTGGAGGATGTAACGATGGAGCCACGCACTACCTCCTACACGTCGTCTGCTATTGTTTCAATATGTGTTGCCTTAAGGGTCACATTTCTATTCCTCTAATTTTTTGGATAAACTTTTCCCGAAGTGGCATCTTCTGTTTTAGGGGTACGTCATAAGGGGCGCGGATTGTTGTAAAAAAACACATAGTCTCAGTCTCAGTGGACTACACTCTCTCTCTCTCCTGTCATCGAAGTGTCGAGACACGTTTTGTTTTGTTAATGCAATAAACCCAAGTATTTTTTCTGTCATTTACGGGCTGCGTCTTTATTTTCTCTGCCGCTATGGATCATTTGGTACATATGACATGGACAATAAGTCATTTAAACGGGAACCTGGGAAATAACTTCTTAGTCTTCTTTTTCAATTTAAATTCTTTCTGAATCGTGAAGCTAGGCCCCCTTCCTACACTTTAACTTTACGGTTACAATGTTGTAAAATTTTTGAACAACTCATAAAAACAAAAACATTTTGAAAGGAGCTCGCCTCTGTTAGGCTTTATTGTTATTTTGAGGTCCCTTTTGTTTAAAATAAATGATATCGTTTGGCTACATAGTTTCCTTAAGATGAATGTCACTCTTCTTCTGCTTCCTCTTCAAAAATATAGTTTCCACTTTCATTCGAAGAGTCTTTTTTTTCGTTGGTAAACGTCGAAATCTTTTAGCCTGACTGGAGAAATATAAGGTTATTTTTTCTTATGAACTCACAGGCTGGGAAATTGGAGCAAATTTCTTTCTCTACGTTCTCCTTTGCAAATGAAATGAGCGAACTCATTTCCGAAGCGCTAGTTGGTGTAAAGTTTAGGGCATCAAATATCTTGCGCTTTTAACTTTCAGATGCAGAATTTTTGTCTCTTCCAACACTTATTTCCAGATACAGTGTTCTTATTTTTATTTGTATTTGCGTCATTTACTGATACGTTTGAATCCATGTCGTCAATTTCAATAGTAACCCTAAAGGAAAATATATATTAGAAATTTATGCAATAATGAAGTATCATACAGCAACGCATAATTATCACTCCATAGTAGGAAAGGACAGACTGCACAAAGATTGTGAAAAAACTCAAAGCTCCAAATTATCTGCAGACATAACCTCGCTAAAATTTTTCAGGTGGGCCTCACTTTCGCTGAGATCACTATAGTCACAGATATTTTCCATTTGATTTAATAATTGGTTATCTAATTGGTTTGATCTTTGTAAGGTGCTTTATTAGCTTTTTGTTCCGTAGAAATACTGACCCTTATTAATTCCATATCACAGATTGATAACAAACTATATAAAAATGTTTGTTTTAAGATTATATTCCATAATACAACTTTCTCTACGCCGCAAAGAGCCGCGCAAAACACTCTAAAATTCTGTACATTTTCTATTTGAAATTTTCATCTCACTAGTGCCAGTTCTAATCTATTTTTCATCTCACTAGTGCCAGTTGTAATCTATTTTTTCCCGTTTTAAGTATCTCTCATGCCTTTCCATTTTTTCTGCGCTACTAATTCGATGGAAATTTGTGTTTGCATATTATTAAACTACTCGGAATACAAAGATTTCTTCTACATGGAATATTTATCTGGACTTTTCTGCTTGAATTATAGTGGAGTAGGGTTAGACACCATCACCCCTGTCGTCATGCATAATATATTTTTCCATTGAAACACGTTGAGTCAATATTGAATTAATAAAAATCGGTCTTACCAGACAAAGACAGGAAAGTGTAAAAGATAAGTGTTGAAAGTTAATTGCCTGAAGTGCAGATATTAAAATTTTTTGTTTTGAAGACATTATTATAAAACATCAATTATTTGAAAAAGTTCCCATCTTAGTTTTCACCAAAATTACATTAGTAAAAATATTTTATCATCACACATGAGCATCATTCTAAATAGTAAGCGTTTTAATTTTATTTTCTCTCAAAATTTAGAGTTAAGTTGAGAACTCGGCAATATAAAGAGAATAAATAGAGAGAAAATCGTTGATAGCCGATAAAAAAACCGTATGAAAACTGAAAAAAACATGTAGCTTAATTTTAAAGTTTACGAAGTTTAAAAAATTTACTTTCTGTAGGCCTATAGCTCTCAAAAGATCAATATCAATATACAGATCTTTTTGACACTAATAATTTCATCAAAGTCAAAGAGCCTAAGTTATTTAATTTAAATATAAAAATTTTAAATCCGAAGTTTTAAGATATCCGAGTATAAATGACGCGCTATGTGAAATGGCGGGCGTTTTCTGACAGATTATGAGTGGGCACTGGCAATTTCCTAAATATTTGAACAAGTTTAGTCTTAGAGAGGACGATATGTGCTTCTGTGGTCAATGGGAAGCTCATTCTCTTCATTATTTATAAGACTGCCCTTTGTGCGCGATTTACCTACCAGACAGACCTGCCCGAAATAGTACACCTAGGAATAATCTCGATTTACCCTTAGTGAAACTTTCTGTCAGACGCTTAATAAACACTCTCTCTGAATTATATCCTGTTATATCCGTCTGAACTAATTTCGTTCCCTTAACCGTGGCCCCAAGCTAGTTAGCTGGACGATGATGAGACAGGCTTATTCCCCGTCATGTGCAAAGTGGTGACTGATGGGGCCCCATTTTCGATCCAGGGGCCTCTCTCCGCGCGGTTGGGATTGAAGATTGTTGGACTTATCTCAGGGTTGAATTTCGTCCTTTAGGATTGTCGTCGGTAGGTAAACTTGACCTGGAAGACAAATTAGTCCTTCTTCGGAAGGCCCCTCTCAAGCCACACCAACGGCTTATTTTGCTCATATTCCACCTTCTGCCGCGTTATACTCACGAGCTTGTTCTCGGACGTGTAACCATCGGCTTGTTAAAAAAGCTCGACACGCAGATCAGACATCACGTTAGATCTTGGTTTCGGATGCCCCACGATGTGCCGTTGGCGTACTTTCATGCGCCTGTCTGTCTGGGGGTTTGGGTATTCCGCCTTTTCGATGGAAGATCCCTTCTCTCACATTCGCACGCTTGTCATCGCTTCAAACATCTCACGATGCTGCGTTGCATGGGATAACTGATTCTAGGTTCTTTCAAACCCATTTTCGTAGAATCGAGCTCTCGGCAGTCGACGGTCCAAACTCTTATATCGGTCCGTTGATGGTTATTGGTTAAGGCCTCCGCTACTGCCGAGAGGTCCCATCTTCTAATTCTTGGATCACCAGTGGCGGGGGTAACACGAGTGGGAACGAATATATCCAGGCCTTAAAGCTTAGGATTTATTGTTTGCCTACCCGAGCCCGCACGACTAGAGGGAAATCTGGTTCTACCCATTGCCGCGCTGGCTTCCGCCTTCCAGGTGGTGTGTCGGCGAAGGAAACTTTACCCCATGTGCTGCAGTGCAGCCCGTATTAAAATCGTGGCGCGTCTCTGCGACTTCGCTAAGAGGCGACACCGTAAGGTGTGGATGGGGCCCACCATCACCTCCCGGATGGCTCCATTCTTAAGCCAGACATCGTTCTCGCTGCGAGGGATGGACCCAAAGCCATCTGCCTGGATGTCCAGGTAGTCGCCGATGCCGCCAACCTTAATCGGGCTCACGAGCTAATGATGGAAAAGTACCGCCGTTCGTCTCCATTGCGCGACCAGATCTGCGCTCTAACCACAAAAACATCTGTTGATTTTCGGGTGGTAACGCTGACGTGCAGCCAATCGAAACGTTACCTGTCCGAACATGTTGGTTTATCGAACGCTTAACTCCGTTATCTATCGTTGGGCGCGATTCAAGGTTCCTTAAGGTGCTGGACTTGGTTTAATCGTGTGACGACGGTCACAAGACCGGCGATGAGCCAATGAAGAGGAAACTTTGATGCGGGTTAAAGCATCATTATTAATTGGATTTCCGTTTATTTAACGCTATGTCCAAATTGTAACTTTTTCTACCTTTTTTTGTTTTTTTTCCATTCGGCACTTTTTCTAATTGACTCCCCCCCCCCCCAATTTTCCCAAAAAAAGAGCATTAATTGGTGAGCCCTACCATCTAGTGGCGAATCTACGTAGTTCCCTTCAAGGAGCGTGACAGTATGAAACTAGCCAAATGCCTCGTCATCTAATTAGTGACGCGCATGAATGGATTAACATGATTCCCACTGTCCCTATCTACTATCTAGTGAGACCACAGCCAAGGGAACGGGCATGGCAAAACAGCGGGGAAAGAAAACCTGGTGAGCTTGACTCTAGTGTGACTCTGTGAAGAGAGATGAGAGGTGTAGCATATGTGGGTAGTCACTCGCGGCCGCCGGTGAAATACCACTACTTTCATCGTTTCTTTACTTATTCAGTGAAGCGGAGAGCTGACGCTAGGTGCAGGTTACAAAAGGTAATTATGAACCCCGAGAAAAGGGTCCCTAAAATTATAGGTGGTGAAATACTCGCGATTTTCGAAGAGCTTTTCACCGTGTTTCAGCTGCAAACCCTAGATATCGCTAAATTAGGGAGTCAGGTAGCACTTTTAAGTGATTTTAGAGCCACGTCCACCTCCGAAGTCAGATCTGAAATAGTTAGAGAATATATTAATTTGTTAGATAGTCCAGGGATGGAGGAGTAATGCGTTTTGCAAACACCAAACAACGCTGATTTTAAATTATTTACTAGAGAGAGTATAGACCACCGTATACGGACAAGATTGTCCGTATACGATGGTACTTAGGGTAGCTGGGAGGAGGGGGTCGTTTCATCCCCCTCTTTTCTATCTATCTCTTGCCTCTCGCTCTAGATGGTACCGTGCCAGAGGGGGGGAAATATGGTTGGGGGGGTTGACGACACTTATCACGTGATGTTGTTGGCGGGAAATTCGAATTTATAGAGGATTTTTGGTGTATCGTATCGGTATGACGTCACGTGACTTGGTGACGGCGCTCAGTGTCCATTGTGGTATTATTTTGGTGTATCTTTAGGATATTGTATACATTTAGTGGATGATTTATTGGTAATTCTATAGGTTCAGTAGACCCTTTCTACACCATCCTGTAATGCTATTCTCTGTATGATTTTGAGGTCTCCATGTATGTTTATGTTTCTCTTTTATTATAGAACCAGTTTTAATTGAGATAAGGTCTACGCAGTTTATTGAAAAGGGTACAAATTAAGTAGGGGTGTGCGAATACCACTTTTTGGGTATCGAACCGGTTATCGAATACCAAAAAATTTTCCTTATCAAATACCGAATCGAATAGTTTATTCCAAATCGAATACCGAATAGTTGGGCCTTGGTAATTTTTTTCCTTCCCGATTAATCGCGAATAGTTAAGCCTAGTAACCGCGAATATTTAACCCTAATATTCGCGAATACTAGGCCAACTATTCGCGGTTAATCGGGTAGTAACCCTAATATTCGCCAATAAAATTACAAAGCAAGGAGAAGAACATTTAGAAGCTCCTAAATTTCAAAATACTTCTCCTCATTGGTGGTCAAGTATTTCTTAAAATTTTCCTATGCACTTGCTGGTAGTTTTTGATGGGAGACAAATAAAATTGGGATGATATTTTTTTAAATAAGGTGGGTCTCTCTAGTGCCAAGGACCAAAATTTATGGTAGCCGAACTTTAACCGAATAGTCAGTTCGGTATTCGATATTCGAATCGAATAGTGAAAATAGGCTTATCGAATACCGAATCGAATTATTCGGTTCGGTATTCGATCGAATTATTCGATTGAAACGGTTAACCGCACACCTCTAAAATTAAGCTACGATGATGTTATAGGTGTACTCCTGTTTTGTGTATTGGTTATCAAGTTACTGGGTTAGAACGATAGTACATTTTAGTATCATAAACGTGGCAGAAATACGGCAGTTTTTACGCAACATGGTAGCTGGTAATTAGTTAAAATGAACAAATATTACTAAAAAAAAAACTCAGAACATAAGGATTACATTAGTTTAATACGATTTGGTAGTTGATGAGTAGTTAAAATGCTGATCCAAACAAAAGTATACACGAATATAGCTTGACTGTCTCATATGTTTTCTATTTAGCACACATTTTAAGTGACATTTTAACCAAAAAAGAACTACATATACCGTAACACATGATTTGTTACAAACCTTGTCAACAACCTTTCTCTCCAGAGTTCGGAAGTGAAATGACTCTCTATAGTTTACAAAATTCCCTTTTGGACACCCAACAGGTATATATTATATGACATTAAGGGGGAGGATGAGGTAGAACTTGATTCATATCAAAAGAATTTATCCCCATCTGTTTCTATTTATACGTAAACACGTTCAAACGTGTCTAAAGGGCTTTTGGGGGGATGTGTTAGTGCCTCTAGATTCCTTGCATTGCTATCAATGTAATATATTTTTCATTAATTGGACCACCCACCAGGTTTTATTAAAGGGGGGGGGGGCTTAAACCTTTATCCCCATCTAGTTTTTATTTATACGTAAACTAGTCCAGGCGTGTCTTAATGGCTTTGGGGGGGGGGGTCGAACCAGTTGTATTGAATCAATGGAATTTATATTTAGAGTGATTTATAACTCACACAAATGTGTTATGTCCAAGTTTATGTCATTGAGGGGGGCGGTGACACATCCTACAAGGGGGTTCAATCATTTAATTGATTACAGGTGGTTGCCCCGAGGGCATTATTAGGACAAGTCTCAACAAGTTTAAGATGTTTCCGTTGCGTCAACAGAAAGGCAATATATCATTAAACTGAAACATTATCCTAAACGTACTATATTTATCAAAATTATCGGCAACGTAATCAAAAATTTGTGGAAAACGTAAAACGGTATTGAAAGAAGCATCATTCACAACGCATTTGGTGTTAGAAGTAAAAAACAATCGAAACGTTTTTGATCAACTACGGTACAATTGACCGACACGAAAACGATAATTTAAAATTCCTAAAATCCCATAGGAATACATGGGGAAATGAATAATCCACCGAAACGAAAACAGTCATGTACATTGCATTTTAGCAACACGAAACGAGTCATTTGAAAAACATTTCAAATGCTTAAAAACGTTTCGATAAATTTTAGCTAAATTTATCAAAATTACTCTATGTTTCACCAAAAACACTTTTGATTTATTAAAATTCCACCAATTTTTTTCTATTTAAATAAAAATTTGTTACGAGACTTACACGCCCAGGCGCTAAACGAAACAGGCTTGGAAGCCATTTTACTATTCGATTCAAATGGCTCAATTTTATTCTGGGAGCCGGTCAATCAATAACATTGTATGCGTCTAAAAATAAAATTAAGCCATTTGAATCGAATAGTAAAATGGCTTCCAAGCCTGTTTCGTTTAGCGCCTGGGCGTGTAAGTCTCGTAACAAATTTTTATTTAAATAGAAAAAAATTGGTGGAATTTTAATAAATCAAAAGTGTTTTTGGTGAAACATAGAGTAATTTTGATAAATTTAGCTAAAATTTATCGAAACGTTTTTAAGCATTTGAAATGTTTTTCAAATGACTCGTTTCGTGTTGCTAAAATGCAATGTACATGACTGTTTTCGTTTCGGTGGATTATTCGTTTCCCCATGTATTCCTATGGGATTTTAGGTATTTTAAATTATCGTTTTCGTGTCGGTCAATTGTACCGTAGTTGATCAAAAACGTTTCGATTGTTTTTTACTTCTAACACGAAATGCGTTGTGAATGATGCTTCTTTCAATACCGTTTTACGTTTTCCACAAATGTTTGATTACGTTGCCGATAATTTTGATAAATATAGTACGTTTAGGTTAATGTTTCAGTTTAATGATATATTGCCTTTCTGTTGACGCAACGGAAACATCTTAAACTTGTTGAGACTTGTCCTAATAATGCCCTCGGGGCAACCACCTGTAATCAATTAAATGCTTGAACCCCCTTATAGAATGTGTCACCGCCCCCCTCAATGACATATATTTGGACATAACACATTTGTGTGAGTTATAAATCACTCTAAATATAAATTCCATTGATTCAATACAACTGGTTCAACCCCCCCCCCCCCCCAAAGCCATTAAGACACGCCTGGACATGTTTACGTATAAATAAAAACTAGATGGGGATAAAGGTTTAAGCCCCCCCTTTAATAAAACCTGGTGGGTGGTCCAATTAATGAAAAATAAATTGAATTGATAGCAATGCAAGGAATCTAGAGGCACTAACACATCCCCCCCAAAAGCCCTTTAGACACGTTTGAACGTGTTTACGTATAAATAGAAACAGATGGGGATAAATTCTTTTGTTATGAATCAAGTTCTACCTCATCCTCCCCCTTAATGTCATATAATATATACCTGTTGGGTGTCCAAAAGGGAATTTTGTAAACTATAGAGAGTCAATTCACTTCCGAACTCTGGAGAGAAAGGTTGTTGACAAGGTTTGTAACAAATCATGTGTTACGGTATATGTAATTCTTTTTTGGTTAAAATGTCACTTAAAATGTGTGCTAAATAGAAAACATATGAGACAGTCAAGCTATATTCGTGTATACTTTTGTTTGGATCAGCATTTTAACTACTCATCAACTACCAAATCGTATTAAAACTAATGTAATCCTTATGTTCTGAGTTTTTTTTAGTAATATTTGTTCATTTTAACTAATTACAAGCTACCAAGTTGTGTAAAAACAGCCGTATTTCTGCCACGTTTATGATACTAAAATGTACTATCGTTCTAACCCAGTAACTTGATAACCAATACACAAAACAGGAGTACACCTAGAACATCATCGTAGCTTAATTTTAGAGGTGTGCGGTTAACCGTTTCAATCGAATAATTCGATCGAATACCGAACCGAATAATTCGATTCGGTATTCGATAACCCTATTTTCACTATTCGATTCGAATATCGAATACCGAACTGACTATTCGGTATTTTGGTCCTTGGCACTAGAGAGACCCACCTTATTTAAAAAAATGTCATCCCAATTTTATTTGTCTCCCATCAAAAACTACCAGCAAGTGCATAGGAAAATTTTAAGAAATACTTGACCACCAATGAGGAGAAGTATTTTGAAATTTAGGAGCTTCTAAATGTTCTTCTCCTTGCTTTGTAATTTTATTGGCGAATATTAGGGTTACTACCCGATTAACCGCGAATAGCTGGCCTAGTATTCGCGAATATTAGGGTTAAATATTCGCGGTTACTAGGCTTAACTATTCGCGATTAATCGGGAAGGAAAAAAATTACCAAGGCCCAACTATTCGGTATTCGATTTGGAATAAACTATTCGATTCGGTATTTGATAAGGAAAATTTTTTGGTATTCGATAACTGGTTCGATACCCAAAAAGTGGTATTCGCACACCCCTACTTAATTTGTACCCTTTTCAATAAACTACGTAGACCTTATCTCAATTAAAACTGGTTCTATAATATAAGAGAAACATGAACATACATGGAGACCTCAAAATCATACAGAGAATAGCATTACAGGATGGTGTAGAAAGGGTCTACTGAACCTATAGAATTACCAATAAATCATCCACTAAATGTATACAAAATCCTAAAGATACACCAAAATAATACCACAATGGACACTGAGCGCCGTCACCAAGTCACGTGACGTCATACCGATACGATACACCAAAAATCCTCTTTAAATTCGAATTTCCCGCCAACAACATCACGTGATAAGTGTCGTCAACCCCCTCCCAACCATATTTCCCCCCCTCTGGCACGGTACCATCTAGAGCGAGAGGCAAGAGATAGATAGAAAAGAGGGGATGAAACGACCCCCCTCCTCCCAGCTACACTAAGTACCATCGTATACGGACAATCTTGTCCGTATACGGTGGTCTATACTCTCTTACTAGGAAAAAGCGAAACATATCAGTTGCAAAGTCAAACACCCCGAGCAATAATATAAATAGGAACAGTAACAAGGGTAAAAAAGCTTAAAGATTAAAAAAACTAGGGATAATAAAAATAGTGTAGATACCAATGATAAAAAAGCAACAATAACAATAACAAAAACAATAAAGATAAAAATTACACCGCAATAACAAGCAAAGGGAAAACTAAGCAGCCTAAGTTCGTTCTAGAGGACTTTACCCTATATAGTTTATCCAAAGGAGCAACCCCTAGTTAATATAACGAATTCGAATGAAGAACCCGTCCGTACAAGGGACTAGTAGCGATGTAATTATGGCAAGCGAAAAACTAATAGATGGGACCGGACTAGTATTGTTGTGACCACCTCTGAGGATATAATTAAGTTGCTTGATCCCGGTAATCTAGGCATCTCCTAGGGTATGTAGGAAAAACGGGGTATTTATCCACTTAGAGACTCTAGATAATTTAGTGAAACTCTAGGCGGCCATATAATCCTCGGATGTCCTAAAGGATAAATTAATTGTTTATAGCTCCAGTAGGTATAATCCTAAAATAATAGTTAAGGAGGTTAGTCCTGATTTAATAGAAAAGCGAGTCGTCGCAGCCATCATTGCACAGGGGAATGGGGCATTTATAACAGACGACCTAAAGTTGCTCTTCAGTTATGCTTCTAAGAACCTAAACATGAATTTTGTCTTTGAGGTAGTTCCGAATAAGTTTAAAGGTCTACTTGAGATGGGGAAGGTTAAGTTGGGGTGAGAGATTTGCCCTATAAAGGAGTACTTTAGAATTCAAAGGTGCTTTATGTGTTGTGGAATTGGCTACACCCAAAAAAAATGTAAGACCACTGAACAGTCCCGGACAAAATTTTCTGGACATTTTCATTGGCTGCCATTTTGTTCCTTTTTGAGCTAGAGAAACATAATAGGACTTTTTAAAAAGGCTGACTTCTCAAAATTGTTTTAAAATTAAAAATTACACTGTGGCGCTAATACCCATAGTGAAAATAGTAAAGCTCCCCAAAAATGACGTTACGAAATAATGCTTCAAATGTATCAACAATGCTATCGTTGCACGCGTCTTGTCACGTAGAATCGAAAACTGTTTTCAAATTGTAAATCGGTTCAGAAAATAAAAAGTTACGACAAAAAACGTGACGTTAAAACAACGATTATTAATTTTATCTATATCAACTTAGCTCCGTATTAAATATTACGATCAGAAAAACAAGATGTTCCAAACCGAGAATTTTTAGTTCCACACTGACATATGAGAAATGAGAACTTATGAATTATACTCAGTGTTCAGAAATGGAGGCTTGTTGGTGGAGGTTTGTAAACGTCTAAATATTGAGATAGAGATTTGGATATGTTTAATGATTTTTTATAATTTTCTAGTTGCTAATACAGCGGGTGGATATTTGGGGATAATTCTTTGGAAGGATATTTTACGGCAGACGACGTTATCTTTTGAATCGCTATTAAAAGTTGGACAAGCCGCGGTATTGAATGATGGACAGTGTTTCAAGAATATTCTTTGAGAAAGTTTAAGGAGCAAAATAGGTGGCATGACTAAAATACAGGTGTAACAGGACTTATTTGGCGTTCGGTAATTAATGTTTGGACGCCTGAGAATTGGATGTTGAGAAATGCTCTGAAAATATAATTGTGGGAATAATATTTTGACGGCGAATTCATGAGGATGGTTGAGAAGACACATTGTTCAATTCAAAGTGGATATTTATATCCGATGAGAATGGTTTGAATTATAATAATATATATACAGGTTAAATTATTCGCAAGTTCTTATGACACGAAAAAATATTACGACGTGGAAAATTTTAACATGTTTCCCGCTTTCTCGGCTTTGCTCTGCAAGTTTTCTTATTCCCAGCACATTTTAAACGTGATAACTATCCCTTTAATTTTTACTGAAGAATTTTGTTTTTTGAAAATGATGGCTGTTTTTGGAACATAGAGCAAAAAAGAGAGAGAGAGAGGCCCTACAAATGATAAACAGCACAGCGTTTGCAATTGTGTCGTGTCTCATCGTATGAAAGTTGCTCTATCTATTTTTTAGCTTAGAGTAGAGCAGTTTCAATGATCATCGGAAAACAATCAGACTCAATAGCCCATACTTTTCCTGTTATAATAGAGTCGGTAATCGCCTTGGTTTGTGACATTGAGAATTTAATATCTCAATTTTACTATCGTTAATTTGGAAAAAAACTAAATTGAGTCTCCTTCCATTATTAACCTTGACTATTTCCCCTAAAATAATTTGATACTGTTCTTTTGTAGTTTGAAGTTTACGTTTCATAATCTATATGGATAGAGGGACACTTAGATATACACAATAATCTAAGACGCCTTGGATATTTTTACTTGAAATGAGAAATTTAACGGGCGCCCATGCATAGAGTTAAATACCATTTTCTTACCCTGTCAAAGGTTGAAGCTTCTCCAAGGTTGTTCGGATAGAAATTTTATTTTATTTATGTATTTTATTCGCAGATGAAGTTTTACTGAAATTATATAATAAATATTTAGAAAAGAATTTATGTTGAATATTCAGGAGAATTCCAACTTGAATATTTAGAATAAAAAATGCATCTTCAATGTTTTCAAAACAATCAAATTAAGTATTCACAGAGTAGCAAAAAAAATCGGCGTTGTCCAGCGAGATATATTAATGCATTTCAGGCCGCCATTTTTAATGAAGGCGGAAAATAGAGCTTCAAAAAACATGAAGTCATTCTATAACCATCTTGTCTCAAAAATCAAATTAAATTTTCGATTAATCATTAAATTAATAACGAAATACCTTAAATTAACACTATAAAGATAATATTAGCCCTTTAAACTTAAACCTATCCCTTTAAAATAAACTGAAAAGAAATTCTTTCGTACAATAGATGAGGAACCAGCCCTCAATGTTGACACATAACTTTCTAGAACTATCCTATACCCCTATATCCATAGTGCAAAATGAAATACCTAGCAACTAAAATACTTTCCAAGAACCCAGAGTAATGTCACGCTGATTTAGACCCCAAGCAACAAGACCTTGAGTTACTATCCTGGTACTTGGCCCGAGAAACTTCTAGAACATTTTTTTTAACCCTTAAACTGACCCATCCGTATTTGGTCCTAAAACAAAAAGTTTTTGGTACAAACGCTTAGGGTTGTCCTACCTCCTCGTATGCATGATTGAGAGCAGTCAAGTCGCCAAAGACTGATCCACAACGTCAACGCTTCTGGCTCTTTTTTTAATCATAAAGCCCTAAAAGTAAATAATCGCGCCATCTATACAACATTGAAGGAACTAAAAATGTCATGTAGCACCATCTAGCGGATTTTTAACTACACAGAAAAAACGTTTAGTTTCTAAACGTTTTCCTAAACGGGAAAATGCAACGCATTTTTAAGCACGTGCCCAGCCTATATACGTTTGGTGCTGAAATATTTACGTTTCAAACGCGTATAGATTGATAATGTTTATGTTTGAAACGCATCTAGTCTTCCAACGTATAGGTTGTAAACGCATTTAGTTTCAAATGTTTAGGTTTGAAACACGTTCCGCTTTTGTAAGTTGAGCTTTTAAACGCATACTTTTGGCAAACGTTTAGGTTGTTAACGCATTCTTTTGTCAAACGTTTAGGTTTTGAACGTATTTAGTTTCAAACTCCCAAGAAAATTTAATTGCTCGTACCTTCTATAATACAATTGATAGATAATGGGCGAATGATTTAAACTATAGAGAAAAATTATTCATTACTTTATGCACGTATTAATATTTCTTTCTTATAGGTTCAAATAGTTAAGTCATAGATTGTAAAGGCTTGGGTTAATGCAGGAATATTTAACTTAACACGGTTTGATAATACTAACATCTGAAGCATTAATAATCGAGAATAGAGCCGATTTTTTCTTTTTAGTTTTATCGCTAGGCTTCTTTGAGCCTTTGGTTCGAGGTGTAGAGTTTATTTTACTTTCCAAGTAAAAAATCAGCGCTGTTTCTCTATTCTTTTCAGCATCATTATCCTAAGCAAATTAGATATTTAAAATTGATAAGTCATTAATAATTTCCCACTTTTACCAGTTCCAAATATTCCTCTAGAATGGATGAGAGTTTTTGAAAGTTTTGGCAAAACGTGCTCTTTGAATTTTCTATATTTAGAAGTAAATCCATTTCAGCTTCAAGCTATGGTCAATGTATTTCACCAAGTAAATAGCGTTATACATTTAAGCATTTAGGTTTTAAACCACTTACAAAGCGCACATCCTTAAAATGAGGGAATTTTTCAACAATGTCTTCAAATATAATGGTTTCTTTTTCAATCCAGTTACGCCTCTTCGTGAATGTTTGGCGGGTTAGTTTGAGCAGCTTACTAATATCCTTATCAATTTTGCTAAATTCTACTTGAATTTGAAGAATGGCATCCTCATACGACAACTCAGTTTCAGAAGTTTCGATTTCAACAGTGTAAGACGTTCCTTTGCCAAGAATTTTTCGACGTTTTCTGTATCCATGTTTGGTCACCTCCGAACTTCTTTCTTCAAACCTCCTTTCTCTCAATTTTTCCAGCATCCAAATATGCCTTATTTTTGTTGAGAGCTTGTCGATTAAAAACCTCTGAGAAAACTATTACAAAAATTAATACTTAATGAAATAAAATACCATAATTTTCATAAAAAATGTTTTTACTGACGTGACTGCTCTAATCAACGTGTATGCATGGATATTTTCGAAGCATCATTTTGCCTATAACTTCGTACTGATGTTTTGTTCTTATGTCGAATTTCCCGAGAAGCCCATATACGCAAGTTCCTCAACGAGATCTCTAAAAACCCCTATAGGCTTTCCCTCTACCTTAATCTTTTTTCAATGTAGTCTGAAAACTCCGGCAAGTGTAGAGGATCTTGCTCTTTTTGGATGGATGCAGTATTGTCAGTGATATCCTGTGATTAAAAATGTTTTGCATAAAAAAGGGTAAATAGAAAACTATAGTGCCGCGAGCTTAGTTTTTCCCCCATTTCTGGTGTCCTCAAGTCTCAAATGGGTCTTTGATCAAAAAGACGGTATAGCTTATGAAACGTTTAATCAAATATAATCATTACCACGATCTTTATTTGATCTTCCGCAATTAATGAAATCGGAGATGCCGGTTCAACAGGTGCCATAATAGAGTATCCATCCTTAGGAACATCTAAATTGGATATATCAACCGAAACATCTTGAACAAAAATAGTCTGCAAGAAAAATATATATGTCAATTTTAAAACCGAATAAATTAAACCCTTTTTCAACAATTCACTTAAATTTCTATACCTAAAAATCAGAAGAGACCTGAACTTCTGAGGAATTCAATTGTTTCGGTGAGGGTTCAATTGCATTTGATTTGTAAATTTAATTTCCATTTAGAATCATAATAGTTTCACTTCTAAAATGTGATAAAATGTCCCATTCATCAACTTCTGTACCATCGCTCTCTATAACGGCTTTTACGCCATGTGTTGGCGATAAACAAAGCTTTGCACACGCTAAAAATGATAAAATCTATTAATTCAAAGAAGTAATTTTTTATTTCCAGTTTAAAATTCACTCGCCATATGATAGAAAAGATCATTTAGGATAAGTCATAATCGATAAATCCACAAATAGCAAGGGAGACAAGGGAGGGAAATAAAGAAACCTTACGGTGCTTTGAAATAGTAACGGGGGTATATTGTTAAGCCAAGGCGAAGGTTAGTGATTCATAGAGGTGGAGACAAGGCTCTCTAGCTTTGAACATGCTGTAAACTAGTGATGCCACGAATATTCGGTTACTATTCGGTATTCGGCCTATTCGGCCATTTTTTTCGTATTCGGTATTCGGCCGAATACCGAATCTCTAATCATGAAGGAAAAAAACAGAAAAATTACTCAAAAATTATTTATTTCAATAACAATTTTTACTTTAATATTTATAATCTACCAGTGCTAAGTTGTGATGAATAAAAAAAGCATATAGTGACACGATCTACTCGCAAATGAATCAAAAACCTTAAGACGCTATAGACGGGTCCTATAGTGTTAAAGAAAGCGCGTTGAAAAATCGTAACGTCTCCCTTTTCATTCCCTCCTTCCCGAGTTTATCACCAACGTTGAAAGCTTCCGCGCAGGCGCGCTGTAGCAGAGGTGGTAGAGAGCGGATCTAAACCATGGAAGAACTACGCGAGTTCTTCCATGTCTAAACAGTGTATCCCTCTCTCTGCTTGCGCGCCAATATTGCGCAGAGCAGTAATCGCGTTACAGCTTGTGCCGAGAGGAGAGGAGAGTTTTCCCACGTGACCTACATTTCGCGTAGCCGTCTGCCTATTCACCTCACCATTCCATACCCTTCTTCTTCCATGATGAGACCTGTCCCATTGCGGTCCGTGCGGGGATGTACGTATTTCGCGAAACGGGTTACAGCTCATAACCGGTTTCGCGCGAGTTGCACATATCTCAGGCCCGAATATTCGGTGCTTCGGCCGAGAGCATGGCCGAATATTCGGTATTCGGTATTCGGCAAAATCAATATTCGCGGCATCACTACTGTAAACACAAATTGTATTTGACAGGCTACAGTCACGTAGCCTAGTGAAATACGAATGCTTATTGGCTGAACCAAAACTTTGATAATGTTCGAGGAACGTTGCTAGGCTGGTAGTGTGGGAAACGCTGGTACACAAGATTCAATAGAATAAACGAAGTGTGAGAGTTAAGCTGCAGAAAATTTTGACACTGACAGTTTCCGCTTCTCTCACCAGTGGTGTGCCTTGACGAGCTGTGTTTTATTGGGTGATACTTATTAAACTTAGTTTAAAATGCCAAAATTAGAAAATAAATCGAGAAACAAAGTTTGCTTTAGTGTAGGACCTTATCAAAACTAAGGTAGAACTCCAGCGGCTTCGTCTTCAGGCTTATCGTTCAAGAATCACTGCTTTCCGGAAGTTTCTGGACAAAATAGGTAGTCGGGCTTTACACTACAAGTCTTATTTTGATTCAACAACTAATGAAGCTCAAAAGCATATGTTGCAATAAGTGTTGCCATAATTATTGCAGTGACACGGAAGTTTTGCTGGGCCTAGGTTTTAATCGAATTTATCTTAATGGTAATTTATCTTAATTGAGAATGAGATGAGAGGAGGTTTAGTAACGAGAAGTGAGAGGAGTGGAAAACTTTTAATTTTATCTTAATTGAAATGAGAGGAGGTTTAATAAAACTACGAGAGAAAATGAGCAGTGAGAGGAGTGAAACATTTTAATTTTTATCCTAATTGAGATGAGAGGAGGTTTATTAAAACTACGAGATAAAATGAGAAGTGAGAGGAGTGAAACATTTTAATTTTTATCTTAATTGAGATGAGAGGAGGTTTATTAAAACTACGAGATAAAATGAGCAGTGAGAGGAGTGAAACGTTACAGTGATGTTTTGTTTGGGAAAGGAGCGAGGTTTACTGGAAAGGCCTACTATGGAAAATCAGTTAGAGTGAGCTACTCGTTCCCCGCTAAAAAACTTTGAGGAGTGGGAGTGGGAGTGGGAGAGGCAGAGGGTTCGCCCATGTCTGGCTCAAACATGTTTATTTGCTATTACAATTATGAAACTAAATTAGTCAAACGCAAAGGTGAATCTATTTCTTTTCAACGTCAATAAAGGATCAATGTATTTTATTTGTGGTTTATCATTATAATAAGCACACAGTAAGACCAAGTGTAAGTCACTGAACTAAATTAAATACTTACTAAAATAGGACGAATGCATTTCAATATCGTGGCTATGTAGGATCACATCCGCAAACCAAAATTTTGGAATAAAAAGAGTATAAAACAAGCGTTCAATATAAACTATTTTATTTTTTTCCCCGAGGGACTGAAAATTCTCAAATAAAGAAGAATAAACACCTTCATTTGAGTTTAGACCATCTAAATAATCAAAATCAAACAACCCTTTCACAGTGTGAAGTCTTAGAATAATAAACAACCCTTGCCTTCAAACCGTCGTCTGCTCTAAGTCTAAGCTGTTAAATGGCAACTTATGTCCAGCACTGGTACCAAAAAATGGTCTGATCATAAACCAACCTTAAAAATTAAAGGTGGCAGCACATTCTCTGATTTTTTTGAAGCTGTGCGGGCAAGTACAACTCTAGGGGCGAATCGTGAGCAGATTTCCGCTTTAATTTGCTTTTGGAATCTCTACATTTTGAAAATTTTAAAGGAAACATTTAAAACTGCATTTACCAAGTTTAATGAAGTTTTTGTAAGTATCCGTAACCATAGCTTTTCTGATTTATCGATTATGACTTATCCTAAATGATCTTTTCTATCATATGGCGAGTGAATTTTAAACTGGAAATAAAAAATTACTTCGTTGAATTAATAGATTTTATCATTTTTAGCGTGTGCAAAGCTTTGTTTATCGCCAACACATGGCGTAAAAGCCGTTATAGAGAGCGATGGTACAGAAGTTGATGAATGGGACATTTTATCACATTTTAGAAGTGAAACTATTATGATTCTAAATGGAAATTAAATTTACAAATCAAATGCAATTGAACTCTCACCGAAACAATTGAATTCCTCAGAAGTTCAGGTCTCTTCTGATGTTTAGGTATAGAAATTTAAGTAAATTGTTGAAAAAGGGTTTAATTTATTCGGTTTTAAAATTGACATATATATTTTTGTTGCAGACTATTTTTGTTCAAGATGTTTCGGTTGATATATCCAATTTAGATGTTCCTAAGGATGGATACTCTATAATGGCACCTGTTGAACCGGCATCTCCGATTTCATTAATTGCGGAAGATCAAATAAAGATCAAGGTAATGATTATATTTGATTAAACGTTTCATAAGCTATACCGTCTTTTTAATCAAAGACCCATTTAAGACTTGAGGAAACCAGAAATGGGGGAAAAACTAAGCTCGCGGCACTATAGTTTTCTATTTACCCTTTTTTATGCAAAACATTTTTAATCACAGGATATCACTGACAATACTGCATCCATCCAAAAAGCGCAAGATCCTCTACACTTGCCGGAGTTTTCAGACTACATTGAAAAAAGATTAAGGTAGAGGGAAAGCCTATAGGGGTTTTTAGAGATCTCGTTGAGGAACTTGCGTATATGGGCTTCTCGGGAAATTCGACATAAGAACAAAACATCAGTACGAAGTTATAGGCAAAATGATGCTTCGAAAATATCCATGCATACACGTTGATTAGAGCAGTCACGTCAGTAAAAACATTTTTTATGAAAATTATGGTATTTTATTTCATTAAGTATTAACTTTTGTAATAGTTTTCTCAGAGGTTTTTAATCAACAAGCTCTCAACAAAAATAAGGCATATTTGGATGCTGGAAAAATTGAGAGAAAGGAGGTTTGAAGAAAGAAGTTCGGAGGTGATCAAACATGGATACAGCAAACGTCGAAAAATTCTTGGCAAAGGAACGTCTTACACTGTTGAAATCGAAACTTCTGAAACTGAGTTGTCGTATGAGGATGCCATTCTTCAAATTCAAGTAGAATTTAGCAAAATTGATAAGGATATTAGTAAGCTGCTCAAACTAACCCGCCAAACATTCACGAAGAGGCGTAACTGGATTGAAAAAGAAACCATTACATTTGAAGACATTGTTGAAAAATTCCCTCATTTTAAGGATGTGCGCTTTGTAAGTGGTTTAAAACCTAATTGCTTAAATGGATAACGCTATTTACTTGGTGAAATACATTGACCATAGCTTGAAGCTGAAATGGATTTACTTCTAAATATAGAAAATTCAAAGAGCACGTTTTGCCAAAACTTTCAAAAACTCTCATCCATTCTAGAGGAATATTTGGAACTGGTAAAAGTGGGAAATTATTTAATGACTTATCAATTTTAAATATCTAATTTGCTTAGGATAATGATGCTGAAAAGAATAGAGAAATAGCGCTGATTTTTTACTTGGAAAGTAAAATAAACTCTACACCTCGAACCAAAGGCTCAAAGAAGCCTAGCGATAAAACTAAAAAGAAAAAATCGGCTCCATTCTCGATTATTAATGCTTCAGATGTTAGTATTATCAAACCGTGTTAAGTTAAATATTCATGCATTAACCCAAGCCTTTACAATCTATGACTTAACTATTTGAACCTATAAGAAAGAAATATTAATACGTGCATAAAGTAATGAATAATTTTTCTCTATAGTTTAAATCATTCGCCCATTATCTATCAATTGTATTATAGAACGTACGAGCAATTAAATTTTCTTGGGAGTTTGAAACTAAATACGTTCAAAACCTAAACGTTTGACAAAAGAATGCGTTAACAACCTAAACGTTTGCCAAAAGTATGCGTTTAAAAGCTCAACTTACAAAAGCGGAACGTGTTTCAAACCTAAACATTTGAAACTAAATGCGTTTACAACCTATACGTTGGAAGACTAGATGCGTTTCAAACATAAACATTATCAATCTATACGCGTTTGAAACGTAAATATTTCAGCACCAAACGTATATAGGCTGGGCACGTGCTTAAAAACGCGTTGCATTTTCCCGTTTAGGAAAACGTTTAGAAACTAAACGTTTTTTCTGTGTAGTTAAAAATCCGCTAGATGGTGCTACATGACATTTTTAGTTCCTTCAGTGTTGTATAGATGGCGCGATTATTTACTTTTAGGGCTTTATGATTAAAAGAAGAGCCAGAAGCGTTGACGTTGTGGATTAGTCTTTGGCGACTTGACTGCTCTCAATCATGCATACGAGGAGGTAGGACAACCCTAAGCGTTTGTACCAAAAACGTTTTGTTTTGGGTCTATATTCGGATGGGTCAGTTTAAGAGTTAAAAAATGTTCTAGAAGTTTCTCGGGCCAAGTACCAGGATAGTAACTCAAGGTCTTGTTGCTTGGGGTCTAAATCAGCGTGACATTTCTCTGGGTTCTTGGAAAGTATTTTAGTTGCTAGGTATTTCATTTTGCACTATGGATATAGGGGTATAGGATAGTTCTAGAAAGTTATGTGTCAACATTGAGGGCTAGTTCCTCATCTATTTTACGAAAGAATTTCTTTTCAGTTTATTTTAAAGGGATAGGTTTAAGTTTAAAGGGCTAATATTATCTTTATAGTGTTAATTTAAGGTATTTCGTTATTAATTTAATGATTAATCGAAAATTTAATTTGATTTTTGAGACAAGATGGTTATAGAATGACTTCATGTTTTTTGAAGCTCGATTTTCCGCCTTCATTAAAAATGGCGGCCTGAAATGCATTAATATATCTCGCTGGACAACGCCGATTTTTTTTTGCTACTCTGTGAATACTTAATTTGATTGTTTTGAAAACATTGAAGATGCATTTTTTATTCTAAATATTCAAGTTGGAATTCTCCTGAATATTCAACATAAATTCTTTTCTAAATATTTATTATATAATTTCAGTAAAACTTCATCTGCGAATAAAATACATAAATAAAATAAAATTTCTATCCGAACAACCTTGGAGAAGCTTGACCTTTGACAGGGCAAGAAAATGGTATTTAACTCTATGCATGGGCGCCCGTTAAATTTCTCATTTCAAGTAAAAATATCCAAGGCGTCTTAGATTATTGTGTAAATCTAAGTGTCCCTCTATCCATATAGATTATGAAACGTAAACTTCAAACTACAAAAGAACAGTATCAAATTATTTTAGGGGAAATAGTCAAGGTTAATAATGGAAGGAGACTCAATTTAGTTTTTTTTCCAAATTAACGATAGTAAAATTGAGATATTAAATTCTCAATGTCACAAACCAAGGCGATTACCGACTCTATTATAACAGGAAAAGTATGGGCTATTGAGTCTGATTGTTTTCCGATGATCATTGAAACTGCTCTACTCTAAGCTAAAAAATAGATAGAGCAACTTTCATACGATGAGACACGACACAATTGCAAACGCTGTGCTGTTTATCATTTGTAGGGCCTCTCTCTCTCTCTTTTTTGCTCTATGTTCCAAAAACAGCCATCATTTTCAAAAAACAAAATTCTTCAGTAAAAATTAAAGGGATAGTTATCACGTTTAAAATGTGCTGGGAATAAGAAAACTTGCAGAGTAAAGCCGAGAAAGCGGGAAATATGTTAAAATTTTCCACGTCGTAATATATTTTCATGTCATAAGAACTTGCGATAATTTAACCTGTATTTATATTATTATAATTCAAACCATTCTCATCGGATATAAATATCCACTTTGAATTGAACAATATGTCTTCTCAACCATCCTCATGAATTCGCCGTCAAAATATTATTCCCACAATTATATTTTCAGAGCATTTCTCAACATCCAATTCTCAGGCGTCCAAATATTAATTACCGAACGCCAAATAAGTCCTGTTACACCTGTATTTTAGTCACGCCACCTATTTTGCTCCTTAAACTTTCTCAAAGAATATTCTTGAAACACTGTCCCTCATTCAATACCGCGGCTCGTCCAACTTTTAATAGCGATTCAAAAGATAACGTCGT
The DNA here is from genome assembly GCF_054372755.1 of Phalangium opilio. Classification (NCBI taxonomy): domain Eukaryota; kingdom Metazoa; phylum Arthropoda; class Arachnida; order Opiliones; family Phalangiidae; genus Phalangium; species Phalangium opilio. The sequence goes on from NW_028324219.1 coordinate 269,421, forward strand.
CTGCCGTAAAATATCCTTCCAAAGAATTATCCCCAAATATCCACCCGCTGTATTAGCAACTAGAAAATTATAAAAAATCATTAAACATATCCAAATCACTATCTCAATATTTAGACGTTTACAAACCTCCACCAACAAGCCTCCATTTCTGAACACTGAGTATAATTCATAAGTTCTCATTTCTCACATGTCAGTGTGGAACTAAAAATTCTCGGTTTGGAACATCTTGTTTTTCTGATCGTAATATTTAATACGGAGCTAAGTTGATATAGATAAAATTAACAATCGTTGTTTTGAACGTCACGTTTTTTGTCGTAACTTTTTATTTTCTGAACCGATTTACAATTTGAAAACAGTTTTCGATTCTACGTGACAAGACGCGTGCAACGATAGCATTGTTGATACATTTGAAGCATTATTTCGTAACGTCATTTTTGGGGAGCTTTACTATTTCCACTATGGGTATTAGCGCCACAGTGTAATTTTTAATTTTAAAACAATTTTGAGAAGTCAGCCTTTTTAAAAAGTCCTATTATATTTCTCTAGCTCAAAAAGGAACAAAATGGCAGCCAATGAAAATGTCCAGAAAATTTTGTCCGGGACTGTTCAGTGGTCTTACATTTTTTTTTGGGTGTAGCCAATTCCACAACACATAAAGCACCTTTGAATTCTAAAGTACTCCTTTATAGGGCAAATCTCTCACCCCAACTTAACCTTCCCCATCTCAAGTAGACCTTTAAACTTATTCGGAACTACCTCAAAGACAAAATTCATGTTTAGGTTCTTAGAAACATAACTGAAGAGCAACTTTAGGTCGTCTGTTATAAATGCCCCATTCCCCTGTGCAATGATGGCTGCGACGACTCGCTTTTCTAATAAATCAGGACTAACCTCCTTAATTATTATTTTAGGATTATACCTACTGGAGCTATAAACAATTAATTTATCCTTTAGGACATCCGAGGATTATATGGCCGCCTAGAGTTTCTCTAAATTATCTAGAGTCTCTAAGTGAATAAATACCCCGTTTTTCCTACATACGCTAGGAGATGCCTAGATTACCGGGATCAAGCAACTTAATTATATCCTCAGAGGTGGTCACAACATTGTTATTGTTGCTTTTTTATCATTGGTATCTACACTATTTCTATTATCCCTAGTTTTTTTAATCTTTGAGCTTTTTTACCCCTGTTACTGTTCCTATTTATATTATTGCTCGGGGTGTTTGACTTTGCAACTGATATGTTTCGCTTTTTCTAGTAAGAGAGTATAGACCACCGTATACGGACAAGATTGTCCGTATACGATGGTACTTAGTGTAGCTGGGAGGAGGGGGTCGTTTCATCCCCCTCTTTTCTATCTATCTCTTGCCTCTCGCTCTAGATGGTACCGTGCCAGAGGGGGGAAATATGGTTGGGGGGGGGTTGACGACACTTATCACGTGATGTTGTTGGCGGGAAATTCGAATTTATAGAGGAGTTTTGGTGTATCGTATCGGTATGACGTCACGTGACTTGGTGACGGCGCTCAGTGTCCATTGTAGTATTATTTTGGTGTATCTTTAGGATATTGTATACATTTAGTGGATGATTTATTGGTAATTCTATAGGTTAAGTAGACCCTTTCTACACCATCCTGTAATGCTATTCTCTGTATGATTTTGAGGTCTCCATGAATGTTTATGTTTCTCTTATATTATAGAACCAGTTTTAATTGAGATAAGGTCTACGTAGTTTATTGAAAAGGGTACAAATTAAGTAGGGGTGTGCGAATACCACTTTTTGGGTATCAAACCGGTTATCGAATACCAAAAAATTTTCCTTATCAAATACTGAATCGAATAGTTTATTCCAAATCGAATACCGAATAGTTGGGCCTTGGTAATTTTTTTCCTTCCCGATTAATCGCGAATAGTTAAGCCTAGTAACCGCGAATATTTAACCCAAATATTCGCGAATACTAGGCCAGCTATTCGCGGTTAATCGGGTAGTAACCCTAATATTCGCCAATAAAATTACAAAGCAAGGAGAAGAACATTTAGAAGCTCCTAAATTTCAAAATACTTCTCCTCATTGGTGGTCAAGTATTTCTTAAAATTTTCCTATGCACTTGCTGGTAGTTTTTGATGGGAGACAAATAAAATTGGGATGACATTTTTTTAAATAAGGTGGGTCTCTCTAGTGCCAAGGACCAAAATACCGAATAGTCAGTTCGGTATTCGATATTCGAATCGAATAGTGAAAATAGGGTTATCGAATACCGAATCGAATTATTCGGTTCGGTATTCGATCGAATTATTCGATTGAAACGGTTAACCGCACACCTCTAAAATTAAGCTACGATGATGTTCTAGGTGTACTCCTGTTTTGTGTATTGGTTATCAAGTTACTGGGTTAGAACGATAGAACATTTTAGTATCATAAACGTGGCAGAAATACGGCAGTTTTTACACAACTTGGTAGCTGGTAATTAGTTAAAATGAACAAATATTACTAAAAAAACTCAGAACATAAGGATTACATTAGTTTTAATACGATTTGGTAGTTGATGAGTAGTTAAAATGCTTATCCAAACAAAAGTATACACGAATATAGCTTGACTGTCTCATATATTTTCTATTTAGCACACATTTTAACCAAAAAAGAATTACATATACCGTAACACATGATTTGTTACAAACCTTGTCAACAACCTTTCTCTCCAGAGTTCGGAAGTGAAATGACTCTCTATAGTTTACAAAATTCCCTTTTGGACACCCAACAGGTATATATTATATGACATTAAGGGGGAGGATGAGGTAGAACTTGATTCATAACAAAAGAATTTATCCCCATCTGTTTCTATTTATACGTAAACACGTTCAAACGTGTCTAAAGGGCTTTTGGGGGGATGTGTTTGTGCCTCTAGATTCCTTGCATTGCTATCAATTCAATTTATTTTTCATTAATTGGACCACCCACCAGGTTTTATTAAAGGGGGGGCTTAAACCTTTATCCCCATCTAGTTTTTATTTATACGTAAACATGTCCAGGCGTGTCTTAATGGCTTTGGGGGGGGGGTTGAACCAGTTGTATTGAATCAATGGAATTTATATTTAGAGTGATTTATAACTCACACAAATGTGTTATGTCCAAGTTTATGTCATTGAGGGGGGCGGTGACACATCCTACAAGGGGGTTCAAGCATTTAATTGATTACTGGTGGTTGCCCCGAGGGCATTATTAGGACAAGTCTCAACAAGTTTAAGATGTTTCCGTTGCGTCAACAGAAAGGCAATATATCATTAAACTGAAACATTAACCTAAACGTACTATATTTATCAAAATTATCGGCAACGTAATCAAAAATTTGTGGAAAACGTAAAACGGTATTGAAAGAAGCATCATTCACAACGCATTTCGTGTTAGAAGTAAAAAACAATCGAAACGTTTTTGATCAACTACGGTACAATTGACCGACACGAAACCTATAATTTAAAATTCCTAAAATCCCATAGGAATACATGGGGAAATGAATAATCCACCGAAACGAAAACAGTCATGTACATTGCATTTTAGCAACACGAAACGAGTCATTTGAAAAACATTTCAAATGCTTAAAAACGTTTCGATAAATTTTAGCTAAATTTATCAAAATTACTCTATGTTTCACCAAAAACACTTTTGATTTATTAAAATTCCACCATTTTTTTTCTATTTAAGTGTCGTAAACTTGCTTTGCAAGGCCGAAATATACACGTTTCTTTTAAATATTCCTTTTAAAAATGCTTACATTTTTTAGTTAATTTAGAAATTATTAATTTTTTTACGTTTTAAATTTCGTAGGGCTAAGATTGTTTTTTTTTTCTTTTAACATGTTATTAAATAAAAATTTTGTTTCAAGGTTTTCATATTTCTCAAAAACGTTTCTTTTAAATATTTCTTTGAAAATGTTTATATTTTTTAGTTAATTTAGAAATTATTAATTTTTTACATTTTAATTCTCGTAAGGCTAAGATTGTTTTTTTTACTTTTATGTTATTAAATAAAAATTTAGTTTCAAGGTTTTCATACACATTTACTTAGAGTTTACTTTAATGGTACTAATAATGTAATAAGATGGTTAGTTTATAAAAACCATATTATATTATGATAAATTATATTTTTGTGAAATTTATATTACGGAGTGTCTATTTGTGCCCGGGTTGCGGGCAGAAATAGCATAAAGGGTGCTAAATTCGCCCGGGTTCCGGGCAGAAATAGCGGCCGACTAATGCGAGGCTAAAAGTGCCCGGGTCCCGGGCAGAAATAGCCGGTCCACAGTGGACTGTCTATATCTGCCCGGGTTCCTTACTGATGCAAACCCGGGCAAAAATAGCCGGCCCACAGTGGGCCGTCTATTTCTGCCCGGGTTCTCGATTTTTGAGAAACCCGGGCAGAAATAGCGAGTCCACAATGGGCCGTCTATTTCTGCCCGGGTTCCCCGTTGCGGTAAACCCGGGCAAAAATAGCCGAAGATAAATTTATGGCTAGTTGTGCCCGGGTATTTTGCTCATTATCAACCCGGGCAGAAATAGCGAGTCCACAGTGGACTGTCTATTTCTGCCCGGGTTTACCGCAACGGGGAACCCGGGCAAAAATAGCCGAAGATAAATTTATGGCTAGTTGTGCCTGGGTATTTTGCTCATTATCAACCCGGGCAGAAATAGCGAGTCCACAATGGGCCGTCTATTTCTGCCCGGGTTCCCCGTTGCGGTAAACCCGGGCAAAAACAGCCGAAGATAAATTTATGGCTAGTTGTGCCTGGGTATTTTGCTCATTATCAACCCGGGCAGAAATAGCGAGTCCACAGTGGACTGTCTATATCTGCCCGGGTTCCTTACTGATGCAAACCCGGGCACAAATAGCGGGCCCACAGTGGGCCGTCTATTTCTGCCCGGGTTTATATAATGTGACGAATACCCAGGAAGAATCGTTACGTTGTTTTTATAATGTGAAAAATACCATGAGAGGAACTTGTAGGAAACGTGTTTTTAGCGGACGTATCCATCGTGTTCGGTTGTTATGATGTCCTGACGGCTATAAACGCCGGGTTCCTTTGTTGGTAGTGTATAGCGATAACATACATACCTATGCCATAGAAAATAAAATATAAAGAAATTGAAACTGAAGAGGCGGGCTAGGTACATTTCCGGAAGTAGGCTTACGTTGTAACTGGAGACGGAAGTGAATCTTCCTTCTAGCCTTTCCATGTACAAACTAGGTAGCCTCAACGACGGCTTGCACAGTGGAAGGAAGGTGCTTCCATTCCCTTACATTATTTTCTATGCCTTACAGTAACCATATTGGACTTTGTCTAATCTCGCAAAGTCTTTCGAAAACCACGGAGTGTTCAATATCAGGATTTGAAACCAAAGAAATAGGATGTCTTGCAAAAATCATATGCCATGAAAAAACTAACACAAATTATGCCAAAACGTAGCGTCTCTGAAAGAGCATTTATTCACTCAAATTCTTAAAGGCACCAAAATTTAGAAAATAATTGGTGGTTATATAGAAATTATAAACACATTGTAGACAACAACGGTAGGAAATTGTCAGCCATTACAGTACTGTTTATGACAAACTGAATAAAGGGTAGGGCATAGGGAAATGAGCAAAATATAAGGGGAATCTCATAGAATATAAAAACGATGGTAAACAGCAATAAGAATTTACATTTCAAGACAAAATTCAATGAACGTTATTAGCTTTATCTGGTTTTTTTTTCACTTTCTATCGATACAAACAACCTAATTAAATTATAGAATTGTCAAGGAATGTTATAGTTTAGGTTGAAAAATATACCTAAAGAGAAATACGTAAACTCTCCATTTTATTACTCGTTTTCAAAGGTAAGCCTTTCAAGTACCTTCTCTGTGCACTTGTACTCGCACCTCCATTCATAACCCTTCTTTGGTTTTAATTTTAGGCATGCCTCGTGATACCATTCATGGCAAACGTCGCAACAATACATTTTTTTCCCATCGTCGGGTTTGCGACAATAGCAGTAAACTGATTCATACACTCCTTGGTGAAGAATGGTTACGGATAAATTATTTACCGTAATGTAGGGAAATGGCGTTAGCTTGTTTTCTCGAAGGCAATTGTGAAAATGTTTTCGCATTATGTTACCTTCCATGTTGTATGTATAAGCGCCTGGGTTAAGGTTCAGGCATGCGTTGACGGCGTTTGCCACTGCGTGAGCCCCACATTCCCTCTCGGACTGCTGTGTCACTTTCATGCACTTTAAAGCAATTTTTTCTATGGTAGAATTTTTGAATTGGGCACTCAAAAGGGAAATAACTTCTTTGATGTGTCGTATACCATTTAACGAGTCGTAGAGCGACATTTCAGCTAAACCATTGCTGAAATATCCAGACACGCAAACGTAGTGTTCATATATTCCATAGATCTGGACCATATATCCCTCCTCGGCCACAGTATTGACGATGAAAGGAACTTTTGTTTTAAAAAATCTGTGAAGTGAGATCAAGCCCGTTGTAACATTTAAATGCTGGTTTTTAAGAATTTCCTGGGCAGCGTCCACAATATCACCAGACATGTCTTCATGGCTCAAAAGATTTTTCTCGTGAGTTTTGCTTAATTGAAATGGGTTTTTGATCCATATTTGGTCTTTAGGATACTGAATATTTGCGAGGTAAGACACTGGTTCTCGGGCTACTATGATTTCCGTTCTAGGCATGCGATTTTGGAGTCGTGTTCTTGGACTTTTCAGTTGTTCCTTCCTTCCCTTTACTTTGTTAAGTCCAATAACTGTTTGGTGTATTCCTTTGGGTCGTCCTCTTGGTTTCAGTTTCAAGGGTTCTTTAATAAGATCAATAATGTCTTGCAGACTTGATTTAGTTTCTTCGGGTGCTGGCTTTATATCCCGAATTAAGCAATCCTCATCTTGTATCGATCTTGGTTCCTGAATTTGTTTGGAATTGGGATGATCTTCATCCATGGCACTTTCATTCATTTCACATTCATTCGAATCGAGTTCATCCAGGTCACCTTCATTCGAATCGACTTTATCCAGGTCACCTTCACTCGGATCCATTTTATCGTCTTGCGAATCACCTTCATTCGAATCGACTTTATCCAGGTCACCTTCACTCGGATCCATTTTATCGTCTTGCGAATCACCTTCATCTAAGTCATCTTCGTTCATTCCACTTTCAGTCCTTATACTGTGGTTCATACGAGCTTTGTCTATGGAGTTTGTATCATCTACTTCATCTTTATCGAAATTTTTGCGGCGTTTCTTCTCTTGCTGTTGGTTTTCACCGTCGCCAATGTTTTCATCTCCCTCCTGACTATCTTTTTCTCTACTAACATCTTTAGTTTCGGTTACCAACTCTCCATCGTAAATTTTTCCACGGATTACAATTCCAATATCTTCTTGCTCTGCCCAAGCTGTAGTTAGGATGTCAATAATGTTTGACTTTTTTTGAAAGGTTTTCTCGCCACACGCGGAAGCAACGTCTAGGAGCCGTTTTGCTCTAGGAGCTAAAGAGGCGAATTTTTGTTGGCATGTACGACTTTTTGAACTTCGTACAGTTACGTTTTGGGTCACAGCATTTTCGGTTGCCAAACCTTGAACCCATTTTTGCTTGCTTAATCTAGGAGAGAGCATATCTATTTGAAATGGAATTTTTTTTTGGTGCTTTCGAACGCAAAAAATGTGGATGCACGGAATGCCTAGCATTTTGTAAGAAGAGCAGGAGCAAGTATGTCCGTTACTTATTGCATTAGATCGATTTTTGTGAGTGACTAAAAAATTCATGGAGTTGTCTATTGGCTCGCACTTTGAATCCTCCGACATTCCATTTTTCATGTTATTTATTATTTGTTCAGCAAAATTCGGCACACAAGCCTGTCGAATTAGCTCGGCTGCTTGTGCTAAACCAGCGTCTTTTAAAACGGGATGAAATACTTTTTTCGTCAACGAGGTGAACTTTGCCTGAACGTGCAATAAGTTGATATAGGAACATAGCCCTTTCATGTCATCGTAAAATTGGTCGAGGGAGTTATTTCTTTTACTCACTGCCGCTTTAATCTTTTGGTTTAAAGATTCTAACCTGTTGTTTGTGGTATCACCCAAGTTGAAATGCTGCCTACGATAGCACATGACCCATTTATCTTTAATGTTCAACCAGTTTTCTTGGAAATATTTTAGGAATTCTCTGCTTAATTCCTCATCCTTAAACATTGAATCTACATTTTCTTGAAACTCAGATTCTGTAAACGAATAGGCGATACTTTGAACCCACTTTTTCGCCTTTCTATCTGCGGACGTAGCCATTTTCAGAGAATGAATTTTGGTTTTTATGGCCTTAAGGACGTGGAACAGACATATTTCAACCGTTACGTGAGGAAATATTTTTTCGATAACATTTATCTCGGTGAAGTCTTTGTCAACCATAAATGTCTCGATTTTATCGGTATTCGGGTTATTGTTTTTAAAAGCAGAGAAAAGCTTATGGATGACATCTTTGGTTTCACATTTCACAAGACATAGTGCCACAATCTCGCTGAGATTGTTCCCATCAACGTTCATTATTATGTATAGCGGCATTCGACAAAAGTTCAAACAATAAGTCGCGTCGCAAAGCACATGCTCGGGGTACTTTTGAAAAGATTCACGCATAAGTCCAGTTTGCCAATACGCGAACGTCAATTCGAAGGTTTGTTCGTCGTATTCAACGTCTACCACCTACAACAGAAGTTGGGAAAACAAAATAAGCTCTTTGAGTCAAAAAGATCATACCCAGAGGAATGCACGCACTCCTTTCATTTAAGAGTGGCAAGGAGATTAAAAAGTCATAGGTAGTAATCTCGGAGTCAAATTCATATCACGCGGGCTATTACATTCGCGTTTACAGACGCCTTACGTCACAAACACTTCTCCTTTCGCCTAAAAAATCAAATTCGGGGTGGGAGGCCTCTCATTGATGTGGGGTTGCGGTCGCTAATTTGTTATAGGTTTTTCATATACAATGCAAGCATGGATTAAGTAACCTCAGTGTGCTGAAATGCTGTTAAGTTATCCGTTTTTTGGGCTGCTCCAACCAGAGAGAATTAAGATAGGGAGTGGAAGTTCCTGCCTTGGTACTGCAAAACACAGTGTAGCTCAAACGAGGGGGCGCGTCTCGAATAACCGACCCGGGGTAACATCCTGTCACATGACAACCCTCTCATTTTATTGGGGGGAAGATATTCTCTCTGATGGCTACCGGAACTCAACCCGGCCTCTTATTGCTCATCACGTGGTCTTAAGAGCTACATCTTACCCCCTAGTTTCCGCTCCATTTCTTAATTCTCTCTGCTTCAACTGCTCCGGGAGCAATGGAAAATACATTGCGTCAATGGGTTCCGGGAGCAAAGGGAGGAAGTCGGAGCAATCCAAAGAAAAACGGCATAAGTTTCTTCCCCCTTCAATATTTTATCCCCGTGTATCGGTAGCTACAAGCTTCCGGTGTAGACAATTTTTGTCACCAGGGTGCGATTCGAACAATTATTTTTACAGAGAGAGTAAAGCCCCGTTTTCATGAGAGCGATAGCGAGAAAAAACAGAGCAATAACTATAGGATTGCAAGCTAGCTTGACCATTCATGTTATTCTTATGAAACCCTACGCTCCTGTAGTTGTTGCTCTGTTTTTTCTCGCTTTCGCTCTCATGAAACGGGACTTTATCCCTGAAAGGTTGTTTAATCCATGATGCAACCTTCGTTTATCATAAATACACGTCAACTTTGACAATAAAAAAAAATATACAAATTTAACGGAAAGGTTTTGGCAAGTTTTGTTGTTATTTTTGCAATTTAAATCGATAAAAAATTGGTTTTCAGAAACTATCAATCTCCCTTTAAAAGCTTTAATTCCGAGGGGTCGGACATATGGCGTTTTTGAAATTTGAGAGAGATCTTGGGATTTTAAAGAAGTTTTTAGGAGGGATTTAAAGATTTCCATGCTAATTTCCCATAGAACATTTTTAGAGATTTTGGGATTTCGTCGAAAGTGTACTGGATTTTGGCTAATGTCCGACCCCTCGTTTACCTCCTAGTTACGTGCAAAAAACGTCTTAGCAAGTGTAAAGTGAAGCTTTCCATGCAGTATATTCATATATGTTAAAACACAATAAATATGCTATAATACGTACCATGTTGGGATCATTTTCTTTGTCCCTGTTTAGTTTTTCCAGAAGCTTTTGCGCGGAATTCTTCCCTTGATCACTTTTGTTCTTCAACACTTTAGCTTTAAAGTTATGCAGTGACTTTGGGAAGTCTATTTTGTCTTCTGTCTCTATGACTTTGAGCAAAACTTTTTTATTGTCCGCTCCTAGACTCACTAATTCTGAAAAATACGTTTTAGATTCTTCATCCATGCAACGAAAGGCTCGATTTTGCGGATATTTTTGGTACATTGATGAATCAGTCCGGTGGTTGTGTTCTAAATTCATGGAATGTATGTACAATTTGTCGAACCTTGTGCTAACAGAATATGACACGAATGCTGGGCACTCGTCTTTAAAGGTTGAAGATAAGCGTTTTCCTTCAGATTTGGAATCGTAGGATCCATAATGAACGCAAGCGTACTTCACTTTCGAGTATTTCAATTTATCCGGTAAAGGTTTTTTGCGGTACTTTCTTTTGTTCTCCGACTGAACTGTTGTCGAATGTGGAGCTTTGGAGAGTATAGGAGAAAAATTTTTGTCGCAGTATTCACGATGATTTTTCCAAAGAGACTCAAAATCGTCAAATTGCATATTAATTTGAAACGTCATTTTGACGTTTAATCACGCCAAACTTTACGGAAAAACGTGTATTTCCTCAGAGTCAGAGTCACGAGTCGACTACAACCGATTTCAAAAATCACTATATGGGCTGGTTTCTACATTATTGGCTTTCACGTATACAAGAATAGGCAAAGTAACACTTTCGTGCTACTTTAGAAATTGTAAATAGGGTCACAGACAGGGTCTAATACGGGGTTGGTGTTTTTAAAACTTAACTTCAATGTTTCCAGGCAGGGAGAAATGAGTTGGATGACTCACTTTAGCAAAGCGACCATCCGAATTTTTTCTTATCTTGCCCATAAAAATAGCGTGAGAAATCAGTGCACTACATATCGAGGGGCCATTCACTCAGTGTAATAATATAATAAATAAAGGCTTTTTATTCGGACATCCCCCTCAGTTGTGCCTTTGACTGTACTAAACGGATTACGCGTAATTTATGAAAGTACTGCCCTTGACAGGGCTAAAATGATTCGTAATCGGTGTACTGCTAGTCTGAGAGTGATTAGCCATCGACTATATTAAATATCTACCTTCATGTAGTGCTTAACCTCTCTTACAGCCCTAGAGCAACAAAAATCACTCTGGTGCTTTCACAATTTTCCCACGCTTTTGGTTTTTCAAAGTTAAAGTGAAACATTTAATGGAAGAGTGAAACATTTGGAAAAGTGAAAAACCTAAAAATTGAAACCAGTAAGGCTAACCCATTGATTTTGGTCATTACCTGACCAAATTAGTTAAAGGTGGAATTCATAAACGTCGGACGCAACGTAATTTAGTACAGGCAAAGGCAGGGCGTCGTGCGCAAAAGGCGGAAATTTGCGCACGACGCCCTGCCTTTGCCTGTACTAAATTGCGTTGCGTCCGACGTTTATGAATTCCACCTTTAAATCAACTCAAAACTTGAATGCTCCGAATATACATTTTCAAAATGGAAAGTTATTTTTCCTAAAGTTAATTTAACCTTATCTATCAGAAATTAATATTTCAACCAGACCGCATCGCATTTCGGAAATGTTTTTTGCAAACATTAGTAAATACGATGAAGATGTTTAATAATACATGGCGTTATAGCTTAAGAATCGAATCAAAGAAAAACCAAATCTTACACACTTTTCATGTGCTTTACAGTATTTCTCCTTTATCTTTTTCTGCCAATTTTAGAGTTAATGCCTATCCCAGTGACGATGAAGTCATGGAGAGGTATTACACTGGACGTGTCTGTGTGTGTGTGTCTGTCTGTGACCGCGTTCGCAGTTGGCAAATCGGAGCAAACGTGTTCGCAATTTCCGGAAAGCGTTCGCAGTTCACAGAAATTTGGAGAATTCTATTCCACGGTACTCATTGGCTTCCAACTCCACCATCGTGTGTTCTTTGCCAATCCCAGATTGACACTAGTCTGTACTTACTGGCTTTTAACACCACCATCTACTGGTCTTCCATCTATTCCACATTGACCCCAATCTGTATCATTGGCTTCTACTCCATTATCATCGCTGAGGTTAATATTTACGCGCCGATCTTCTAGGGGTTAGGAGAAACGTCTAGCCTCCCAATGGCGGGGCCTCCACCAAAGTTTCACGCAATTGCGCTTTTTCTTATTAATATAAAGGAATCGATCGTCTTATATACCCTAGATCTCCAAAACTTCGGAAAGGGGCTTAAGCTAGTCTAGAAACGTCAATAAAATTAGCTAATATTATTTTTGTTAATTACTGACGATTAAAATAATTAATATGAATTATATGTATATTCATCCCCTTTTAGTATATTTAAGAAAAACCTCTCTTAACCGTAATGTTTGTAAACAAAGTTTATATAGGACGAGTAATGAAGAATGCGTTACGCGTATAAAGTATACACAATGCATTTCATAGATAAAGAGAGAGTAGTAGGGTCTTTCGAGACGTTGGTCTCGACTCGGAGAGGTCCTATTTTGGTTCCGCAACTTGTATAGCTTCACTATAGTCCAATCCGCTCAGATTTCAACAGCTAAAGTTATTGCTAATATCGAACACAATACTTTAATCCCTTGACTCTAATGTTATGTTATCTTTGCAGGATATTCTGAATAGAACAAGTGCGTAAATAATTTCGCGGTACTCCGAGTAGTTTCCAATGTGCTAATGTTATCATGTTATACTGCACCCAACAAGGCGCTAAAGCTATACTATATTAAAGTGCACACTTTATAAATTGCCACTTTTACCTGTGAAATGACAGAACCACGCGATACTCCCGTTTCGAAATTAAAGTTTTATCGACATTATCTTTACCTTTACTGTTTTATCAACTTTCTAGCTTCCCCGATATTGAATCTACAGTCTCAAAAGCGCAACTTAAACATTAATAGTAAATCACATAGAGATTAACATTACGTTAACTTCGATACAATATATTTTTGATTTCAAATCCTAACTGCTCCGTGATTTTTCGAAAGACTTCGAATATCCTTCTATGAGATTCCCCTTATATTTTGCTCATTTCCCTATGCCCAACCCTTTATTCAGTTTGTCATAAACAGTAACCACCAATTATTTTCTAAATTTTGGTGCCTTTAAGAATTTGAGTGAATAAATGCTCTTTCAGAGACGCTACGTTTTGGCATAATTTGTGTTAGTTTTTTCATGGCATATGATTTTTGCAAGACATCCTATTTCTTTGGTTTCAAATCCTGATATTGAACACTCCGTGGTTTTCGAAAGACTTTGCGAGATTAGACAAAGTCCAATATGGTTACTGTAAGGCATAGAAAATAATGTAAGGGAATGGAAGCACCTTCCTTCCACTGTGCAAGCCGTCGTTGAGGCTACCTAGTTTGTACATGGAAAGGCTAGAAGGAAGATTCACTTCCGTCTCCAGTTACAACGTAAGCCTACTTCCGGAAATGGACCTAGCCCGCCTCTTCAGTTTCAATTTCTTTATATTTTATTTTCTATGGCATAGGTATGTATGTTATCGCTATACACTACCAACAAAGGAACCCGGCGTTTATAGCCGTCAGGACATCATAACAACCGAACACGATGGATACGTCCGCTAAAAACACGTTTCCTACAAGTTCCTCTCATGGTATTTTTCACATTATAAAAACAACGTAACGATTCTTCCTGGGTATTCGTCACATTATATAAACCCGTGCAGAAATAGACGGCCCACTGTGGGCCCGCTATTTGTGCCCGGGTTTGCATCAGTAAGGAACCCGGGCAGATATAGACAGTCCACTGTGGACTCGCTATTTCTGCCCGGGTTGATAATGAGCAAAATACCCAGGCACAACTAGCCATAAATTTATCTTCGGCTATTTTTGCCCGGGTTTACCGCAACGGAGAACCCGAGCAGAAATAGACGGCCCATTGTGGACTCGCTATTTCTGCCCGGGTTGATAATGAGCAAAATACCCAGGCACAACTAGCCATAAATTTATCTTCGGCTATTTTCCCGGGTTTACCGCAACGGGGAGCCCGGGCAGAAATAGACGGCCCATTGTGGACTCGCTATTTCTGCCCGGGTTGATAATGAGCAAAATACCCAGGCACAACTAGCCATAAATTTATCTTCGGCTATTTTTGCCCGGGTTTACCGCAACGGGGAACCCGGGCAGAAATAGACGGCCCATTGTGGACTCGCTATTTCTGCCCGGGTTGATAATGAGCAAAATACCCAGGCACAACTAGCCATAAATTTATCTTCGGCTATTTTCCCGGGTTTACCGCAACGGGGAGCCCGGGCAGAAATAGACGGCCCATTGTGGACTCGCTATTTCTGCCCGGGTTGATAATGAGCAAAATACCCAGGCACAACTAGCCATAAATTTATCTTCGGCTATTTTTGCCCGGGTTTACCGCAACGGGGAACCCGGGCAGAAATAGACGGCCCATTGTGGACTCGCTATTTCTGCCCGGGTTTCTCAAAAATCGAGAACCCGGGCAGAAATAGACGGCCCACTGTGGGCCCGCTATTTTTGCCCGGGTTTGCATCAGTAAGGAACCCGGGCAGATATAGACAGTCCACTGTGGACCGGCTATTTCTGCCCGGGACCCGGGCACTTTTAGCCTCGCATTAGTCGGCCGCTATTTCTGCCCGGAACCCGGGCGAATTTAGCACCCTTTATGCTATTTCTGCCCGCAACCCGGGCACAAATAGCAACGGCCTTTATATTATTCTAAGAAAGCGTGTATATTTCGGCCTTGCAAAGCAAGTTTACGACACATGCCACGAGAAGGCAATATACTCCGCACATGTTCACGACATTAGCCTATATATGAGATTAAATCGGAACTTCAAGTGTCACTGGCCAACAATATAGCGCCAAAATAAAGAGTTCAATTTTTTTTACTTATCTCCTCGTCACAAGGGATCCGACGGTCAAGTCATCATGCGTGACTACTCAATTTTTAAAAAAATTTAACCCTTTATTTCGACAGTATATTATTGACGAGTAGCCCTTAAAAGGGCTGTTTTTTTTCTTCGCCAATGCTCAGACTCTGTCCCTTAAGGCCTGCGCAATTATTTCAAAGGCATTAGCCTGCCTAACTGAGGCATTAGCTTGCATAACTGAGGCATTGTCCAATGTCGTTACCGCCTCAGCCAGTTTTGCTTGGGACGCGGCTATCGACTCTAGAGCTTTCCTCATGCCTCCATATTCGATATTTTGGGCAGTTTGGGTCTCCCCCAAATGCTCCGCGGCCCGTTCATAGGGCGTTTTGCGGCTTTCGGCCCTTCTCTTTTTTCGAGCCTCATTTAATTCTATAGATTTGTTAAACTTGTTAGTAAATGTCAGGATTAGCCTAAATTATTTGCTATATAAAAATACTTTTTTGCAGAATCTGCAACTGAGTTTGACACAAAACCCATATCATCCGTTTCCGCTAGATTCGCCACCGGAAATCTCGCGGGTGGTTGGCGTAGTTATGGTTGGTTCTCCAACCACCATTGGGAAAATCGGTGCCACTTCCACCTCAAAGTTGTCATCCAACGGAACAAATGACGAGGTGGATTCCTTTGAGGAACCGTTGGCCGCAGGCGAACGGAGGGATGAAGTTGATGGGGTAGGAACTTCGGAGAACCCAGCGTCAATAACAGACTCTAGGCCTGTGACCAACCCCTTCCCAAAAGTTTGGATTAGCCTCCCTTCTAAATCCGTAATGAATTCCGGAGGTGGCCCACCACCAGTCTTGCCAATATTGGCCTTAGAGGCTTTGGCTTTTACGGAGGATTTCAATGCCGTAAAGCACTAACGGAGTTATTATGTTAAAATATATATTAAAATGTATTTAAATTAACATACCTTCTTCCACTTTTCAATATTTTTTGTCGCCCCAACTCCGCAACTATATAATTGGGAGGCTAAGTCCTCCCACATGGCCTCGTACTTAACCCTACTAAATGTAGCGCTGAATTTCATGTCTACAAAATTTCTATTAGCTTCTAAAAACTCCACGTAAATTAATTGTTGTTTGGCGTGTACTTTAACACCAATTTTAAATTAATGTTCAAATGAAATTTAAAAATAAATATTTTCAAACCAAAAAAGAAGCACGTGTTTGTATCTTAAGAAAAGAAATCGAAAGAGAAAATTTTCTTTGTATTGAATGTATTCCCAGTACAAAGACTCGTTTTCCAAAATTTTCCACTTCTTGGGAAAAACCAAAGTGTCCATCCTTTCAATTTGAAAGCGCGCCTAATCAAATTGACCAATAAGGAAGAAGTGGGCGTGGAAAAGTACCCCACGTGATGGAAAAATCAACACGTGGCTTAAGAGAAAGTGAGTAGTGACGTCCATTTGGATTGAGAGAAAAGTTTCGAAGTATCCGAATGATGATAAGGATTGGGGTTAGAGAATACGGTTTGTTCGGTCCACTCCGAATGAGCCCGTTCCGAATCATAAGGATTCGGAGTGATCCGAATGATTTTCGATTTTTAGAGAATAGCCTCCCAGTAGCCGAATCCTTTGTAGAATTTACGTACGACCAAAATAACTTAGGATCTTTCTTAATTGAGTCATGGATCGTCTTGGCGTAAGTCGCCTTGTCTCGTTTCAAAAGGCGCCTGACTTCCAATCTGTATTTTTTATAGTTAAGAAAATCCTGTGGTCTTGCCTGTCTTTTATCTTTCCCGTGAAAGTACTTTTTCCGTCTTAATGCAATACGTAGGTCGTTTGAGTACCAAGTAGGGTAGTTCTTCCTGTTATTAGTGGGACCAGTTTTCCCCGATTTACTAATGGGGATTGTCTTTTCCATAGCGCTGATAATGTTTGAAGTGACTACTGAAATTAGTTCCGGAATATCATCTGTTTCCTCCAACAGGTCCCAATTACTGTTCTTTAACATAATATAAAGGTTAAAGTATTCGCCTCTTTTGTAGATAAAAGTAGCTCTACCGCGAGGGGACACCGGCTTGAGTTTAAAGTTTTGGTAAGCTAGTTGTAATGGCGGATGATACTTGTCAATGGGTACAAGTGAAGCCGCGTTAACTGGTTTCCGAATGTTCGGTGAATTACTAAAAAAGAGATCTAATATTTCTCCTCGATGGTTAGGAGTTTGGTTAAGCTGAGATAAATTGCTCGCAGATGTCAGATCTAGTAAGTGTCTTGCTTTAGGTTTAACAGACCGTCTACAAACCGATATTGTACCTAAGTTCCAGTCGACGTTTGGTACATTAAAGTCGCCCATAAATAAGATATCGCCCTAATGTTCTAAGAACTTTGATGAAAGGTGTGTTTCCAAGTCGTTACAGTGAAGCGGGACTAGTTGGGGATATATATGTGGTTCCACATAAGAGTTTCTTGTTATTTGCACTAAATATTTCCACCCATACTGCCTCAAAGTTCTGTTCTAAGTCTGTTCTCCTTAAAAATTTAATGTGTTTATATATTGCTACGTGGACCCCACCGCCTCTAGATGACTCCGCTCTATCTGTACGGAGGACATTGTAGTTTTTGGTAAAATAATCCGATGAAGAATGAGAGGAACTAAGCCAGGTTTCAGTTAGAGCAATTATATCGTAGTTTTGTAATAAACAGTTGGCATAAAATTCTTCTTGTTTGGTCCTAAGACCTCGTACATCTTGATAATAAAAAGTGATGTGTGTGTTAGAAACCATGATTAAAGTATGACGCTTGTCTTAGACTGTGGTCACATCAGACTCGAAATTATAGATCATGCTGTCGTGCAATGGACCCCTAAACATATTGACAAAACTGCCTTCAGGAAAGTTTACGGGGTCATATAGCAGCTCGATTTCGTCATCATTCGCCGTGACATAGAATGACGCGTACTTATCTGGATGTTTAGAGTTAATTCGTAGACAAGTTACAGTTTTGAAACTCGAGTCTTCTATAATACAAACTCGCAGGTCCTCATTTGTTGTGCATATTGGTAATATCCTATTGGATAGAATCCCGTTGGATCGAATTCAAATTTCTAAAATTGTAGCCAAATTTAAAACAATTTATAGCCCAAAGAGCGATTTTCTACTGAATGGGAATATTTAAATGGAAGAGCTTTCGACTGAATGGGATGGGTTTACACATATAAAATCATAGCGTTTTCCTTGAGTTGCCGGGCTCCAGTAGCGCAATGGATAAAGTGATTTGGATGATCGAAGAAGTTAAGCAGCATCTAGCGCCGTCAGTACTTGGGAGGGAGATCTCTTAATGGTAAGGTTAGATTACGTTAGGTATGGTTAGGTTAGGGTTAGACAATTTCCAAAAATGGAAGTTATTTTCTGAAATTTATTGAAGAATGTTATTGGTGAACACATATTATTTGCTGCAGTATCAAGAAGTTTAATAAGAAAATCAATTTTATTTTTAGGTTAGGTTAGGTTAGGTTAGGTTAGGTTAGGTTAGTTTAGGTTAGGTTTGGTTAGGTTAGGTTTGGTTAGGTCAGGTTAGGTTAGGTTTGGTCAGGTTCGGTCAGGTTAGGTTAGGTTAGGTTAGTTTAGGTTAGTTAGGTTTGGTTAGGTTTGGTTTGGTTAGGTTAGGTTAGGTTAGGTTAGGTTAGGTTAGGTCAGGTTTGGTTAGGTTAGGTTTGGTTTGGTTTGGTTAGGTTAGGTTTGGTTTGGTTTGGTTAGGTTTGGATAGGTTAGGTTAGGTTTGGTTTGGTTAGGTTAGGTTTGGTTAGGTTAGGTTTGGTTAGGTTTGGTTAGGTTAGGTTAGGTTAGGTTAGGTTAGGTTAGGTTAGGTTAGTAATATTTTATAAACCATTTAACAATGTTACGCCTTTTCCAAAATATTGAAACTTAGCTTCATTGACTTCTCAAATAATATGCCTTTTCCAAAACATTACTGTTATGTTAGGTTAGGTTTGGTTTGGTTTGGTTAGGTTAGGTTAGGTTAGTAATATTTTATAATTCATTTAACAATGTTACGCCTTTTCCAAAATATTGATGTTTAGCTTCATTGACTTCTCAAATAATATGCCTTTTCCAAAACATTACTATTATGTTAGGTTAGGTTTGGTTAAATTAGGTTAGTAATAATTTATAAATCATTTAACAATGTTACGCCTTTTCCAAAATATTGAAATTTAGCTTCATTGACTTCTCCAAAAATATGCCTTTTCCAAAACATTACTGTTGTATTAGGTTACGTTTGGTTTAGTATTTTCTGCAATAACAAGAAGTTTAATAGGAAAATCAATAGAAAAATAGGATTGAAAGGAAAATTCATGATTGGAAAACCGCCCAAATTGCGGTATTCGGTCTAATGGGATTCGGTGGAACGAGACATTCGATCCAATGGGATTCGACCCAATGGTAGACAATCTGCATATTGGCAGGTGGGAGACAAAGATAGCTTTTTTATGGTTATCTTTGTTTAACGGCATTATGGCTTTAAGTTTTTTGTTCTGCTTTCCGCCAGTCAGTGTTTTTTCTTTTAGTACAGTAGGCCTTGTATTGGTTCCGTTTGACTGTTTATGCCTATTGCGCGTACTCTTATCAGCTACTTTGGTATTTATAACTCTTTGACCTGTAGATAGATAACCCCCTTTAGATAAATTAGTTGTCAAGCCATTTAAGTAATTGTTTGTAAAAAAATTGGGTAGTCCAGGTCGTGGAGCTAATGATGGCCTTTGCGATCTAAGTTGCTCATTGTCTAAATTTAGTTTGGCTACCTCGGTTTCCAGTAATGTCACTTTATCAGTAAGTAGCTCTAATGCAGATAAAATGGCATCTAAAATGTTCCCCTTGGCTCTAGTTAAACTGTTGGTCTGGTGGTATTCGTTTAGAATATCCAGATATAATTCGGGTGATATATGCGTATCGCTTGAACCAACCTTTGACCTTGATGGGGTTCTTCGGTGATTTCCTGAAGACTGTTTGCATGATGCGCACACGAACGAGCAATTCTTTTGCTTGTCCCAATAGGAAGTCGATTGATCACTTGATAATTTAACGCATTTCGCGTGAAATTCCTGTTCGCAATCTTTACATTCAACAAGTGCTTGTCTGGTTCTGGTAGTTATCGCGCCTTGGCAACTTGAGCAAATTGATGCTGCCATTTTAATCGCGGCAAAACCAGCCGACCGAAAAAAAATTAGTTTTAAGCAACCGAGGCTTAATATCTACTCACGGGAGCGAGAAAAGTAGCGACCGCACTCGACAAAAACAAAGCACTTCAGCACCTTCAAATTAAATTAGATAGAAGCAATGCAATTTATTTAACTGAAAATGTTTTGTTTAGTAAAAAGAAATTATCTAAACCTTTTGAACTAAGCCGTTTAGAAATCCTAAGTCTTTATTAATAATTATGGATAATTTGGTTAGGTTAAAGTTGATTATTTCAACTAAATAGTATTAGGTCAGGTTAGGTTAGGTTTTTTTTCGTTTTCGTTAGACTTAGGTTAGTAATATTATGGAAATGGTGCAACAATGTTACGCCTTTTCCAAAAAAATTAATGTTTACAAGTATATACTTCCGAAATATAATAACCTTTCTCGAATTATAATATGCCTTTTCCAAAACATTACTGTTTACAATTATCTACTTCCGAAATAAAATAACCTTTCTGGAATTTTTATATGCCTTTTCCAAATTATTGTAAACTGATTACAGCCTGAAGATTAGTACAATATTTAAATGTACTTTTAAAAATCATAAACATATCGATAGTAATATTGCAATGGTCAAATCTCAAGTTTAATAGCAAGCCTCTATCCTAAACCTAACCCTAACCAAGAAGTTATATCAGTATCTCAGAGAGAAGATATAAATTCGCCAGACTTCCAGCTTTATCTCCAGTCCTAACGTAGGTCCGCAGTCAATCCCTGTCTCTAAATTACAACGAGCATCTCATTGGTTCTTGAAAACTCACGTCAGCGCGACGACGCGAGTGAGGAAAATTTCCGACTGACGAGAGCGAAATAGCCCGGCGCCTCCTTTTACGTCCCCCCTTGTATTTTGAAAGGGGGACTGGGACTATGGCGCGCGAATACAAAGGCATCTTATATCTTCTCTCTGAGATACTGATATAACTTCTTGCCCTAACCGAACCAAATTTAACCCTAAATCTTTGCAGAAATGGGTTTAGGTAAAAAATGGTGAACTACAATTTCCATTTAAAAACTGTGCCCAAACGGGTAGTTAAAATAGTGCGGAATTGGGCCATGATTCTCGAAAATTGTGCGGAAATCGGCATCCTGGGTATATATTGCTGTACTCGACAAAGATTTTACGATAATATAAACATATGATCTAATTAGAGGTGTGCGGTTAACCGTTTCAATCGAATAATTCGATCGAATATCGAACCGAATTATTAGATCCGGTATTAGATAAGCTAATTTTTACTATTCGATACGAATATCGAATACTGAACTGACTATTCGGTTAAAGTTCGACTACCATGAATTTAGGTCTTTGGCACTACAGAAACCCACCTTATTTTAGAAATACCATCCCGATTTTAATTGTCTGAATTCAAAAAGTACCAGCAAGTGCCAAGGAAAATTTTAAGAAATACTTGGCCACCAATGACTAGAGGTATTTTGAAATTTCGGAGCTTCTTAATGTTTTTCTCCTTGCTTCGTACTAACTATTCGCGAGTATTAGGGTTACCACCCGGTTAATCGCGAATAGCTAAGCCTAGTATTCGCGAGTATTAGGGTTAAATATTCGCGAATACTAGGCTTAACTATTCACTATTAATCGGTTCGAAAAAAATTTACCAAGGTCTAACTATTCGGTATTCGATTTGGAATAAACTATTCGATTCGGTATTTGATAAGAAAATAATAAAGTCCTCCATTCATTCATAATCACTAACGTTTATACTATATGAAAGTTAAAAAAAAACAATATTTCATAACTCTATAAAATAATATTTTTGCGTATTTTGTCTTATTAAATTTTATAAATAGACTTTCATTTATTGACATTGACGATATATGGTTAATATTTAAAATCTTATAAACGCTTTAAGAGAACTTGTTATTAGTATTTATTTTGAATCTCGCCTGAAAGCAAATATTTTCTTACCATATCAAATAGAACGCCAAGTTTAAATGATCCGGACATGATTGATACTTAAGTATAAGTCTTTCAAAAAGTCTTCGGCTTTAAAGATTTCACTAGATACTTCTTTCACACAGTATTACTGCCGACTTTGTAGCGCACCAAAAGTAGGGTGGAAACCTTCGCCTCCAACCACTTTCATGCTTCTCTGGGATAAATTTTTCACAATTTATGGGCTTTAAAAATAAAAACATTTAGGAATCGCAAATGCCTTTAATTAACGTGGATGTGTTTTTATGGCATGCCGTCTGGACATTTACTCGTTAGACGTATCTAAAATGGTCGCCGCCGAAGGTTTCCAACCTTTATTATTAAATATAGCTTTTTCATTTCGAGCAATTTAATTATATTTGATTTTGGAATCTTTGTAATTTGCTAAAACATGATCTTTTAAAATTTGTTAATTTGCAAAGGAATCGATATTTATTTCTAAGCATTGTATCAATATTTCACATATGATTTCCTTTGCATTTTTTATAATTACATGAAAAATTATATCACATAAAATATGTAGTGTCAAAATTTGGTTCGCCGGGTGCTACATCTATTAAAGTTTCAAAAATATGAAGTAGGTTGGCGAAAATCATATTTTACATGGAAACACCTAGAAATACCATTGAAAAGACATACTTTTGTTGTGTTACAAATGAGAAAACAGGCAACCGGGAAAACGTCAATTTTAACTTTATCCATTAATATTGCTTATCATCAAACAAAACCTTGATGTTTGAGTTGAATTTAACCTTTTTATCGATTGAACAAGTGCATAAAAGTTGGTGTAACAGGAACGTTACTTGGGTGTCAACATGGAATTTTTACTTCTCTTCTTATTTCAAAATATAATGTTTAGAAAATTTTCAACAATATTCTAATATTTAACTTATCAAATCCGCGTGAACTTTCATCTGGGAGCATGAATTTACGCCCTACGTATTGGTACCTTTTTTCCTAGGGCCTTTTTTATTCCTACCATTTGATTATCAATGGTGTTCACATTTGGGACCCTTGTTCAATACTTAGGGTCAGGGTGTTTACATTTACCAGTGACTGTTCAGATTTGGGGTTTTCTAAGGGTTTGGGAAATATGATATTGTGGAAAATTTTAAAGTGTTAAAAAGCTGATAACACACTGAATTGTGTCCAAAGGGTTTAAGAGGAGGTAAACGCCACCTTTTCTCGAGATTATTAAAGCATTCGCTTTCAATACTGAATTTCGAGCTACACTAACTTCAAAATCGTCGACTTTAGTTACAGTTAGAGAATTTTCCGCTTCAAAAACGTCGTTACCGTCAAATTGTTCCAATTTCTTGCACTTCCCAACCATTTCCGAGCCGAAACTGATGCAGGTCATGATCTCGATTTGTCCCACACATTCGCATAACCAATGAGACGCGAGGAAGGAGGAGCAGGCGGTTTTAAAGTTTTTGGCGCTTCCCCTCACCAGGCTTGGAAATAAGGCTTATTTCTGAACTAGTCCTCCGGACCAGTGACCCCTGATGTCTTAAATATGAAACTGGTCCCGGGACCAGTGACCCTTCCCCAATTTATTTTTCTACTGGTCCCAGGACTTGTGGTCGTTCTCTCGTCTAAAAAAATCTCTCTCGGCTTAGGTTTGTATACGCAACTGGACTCCTGGAGTCGAAATTTATGTTAAAATGAAAATAATTAAAGAGGTCCCCATATCAATTTTTAATAAAAGTAGGAATTAATAAACTAGTCATTGGGACCAGTGACCCTCACGTTTTGAATAAAAAAAGTGGTCCGAGCTATTTATAAACTGGTTTTTGACCTGTAAACCTGTCTTATTTCCTAGCCTGCCCCTCACAGTCAATCAGATATTTGTGTGGGGTCTATGGCCTCTTATAGATTCCAAGTAGTTAATCTAAGTATTCCTGGACAAATATATAAGGTGAAAATTCGCAAAGCAAGCACTGTCTTGCCACTCTACTATTATAAATATTTAGAGGTTAGGATTATTTTTATCACAAGTAAATTCACTATTTTCATTTTCAAGTTTAGGTATGTACACACATGCTTACAAAATATAAAGTTTCTCAAAGATAATTGTTACTGTCGTTAGATGATCTAATCGATAGACAACTATAATCATGTTTGGGATCATTATCTTTCCCAAACACAAAGTTTATTAAGTAGGCTTTTTAGGCCATTGATTGCCAACTACGCACATGATGCTACTTATAGCCCAGGACTTTTAGGGTTTGACCTAGAACATTTGAATATAAAGATGAAAATTGGTGCATGAGTTATTTTCGACCTAACAAAAAATATACTAAAAGTCCCCTGCTGTAGAGAGCGAGCTTTCGCCGCCATCTTGTAAAATGGCCACCGGGAATGCCAGCTACAATGTATTCCACATTCTTCTTCAAAAATTATGAAAATTTGTACACATTATGACTTGGAACACATGAGCATCATATAAAAATTTTACAGCTCTGTGTTCGATAGTTTGGTCGCCTTATTGGAAAATGGCCGCCGTGAATTTTACGTACAGTATATTTCACCATGTTGTTGGAAAATTATGAAAATTGATAGATATTATAATCAGAGCTGTGTAAACCTCATAGTAAAATATTGAAGCCATTCATGAGATAGTTTGGCCGCCATGTTGGAAAATGGCCGCCGGGAATGTCATTTAGATGCAGTATACTTTTCAAAAATTATGAAAATTGGTAATAATTATGTTGAAGACCGTCTAAACATCATTATTGAATATTGAAGACGTGATACTGATAGTTTGGGCGCCATCTTGGAAAATGACTGCTGGAAATACGAAAAATATTTCAAACATATAAATCTTTTCGAAATTCCTATATTCAGAAGATGATTTTCATTAACGTAATAAACACCAAAAAATAGCCATCTCCAAGTCGATATTATCGACGCCATCTTTAAAAATGGCCACTCGAAAATTATTACCCTAAATTCTGAAAGAAAGAACAGTTATTCAAAGCTGTAATTCTCAATATGTTGATTAGGGTATATAATTTATAATGGGGGTATATACACTCTCGTGTTGTTAAAGATTAGATTTAAGACAAATCTCTAACAGTTCGTTCATATTCATCTCGTCAGCCTGAAGATTTTTTTCACAATAATTCCTGTCAGAGGCCTTGATTAGGCGCAGCACCTAGCTGGGGCTCATCATATTCCAAATTGAACCTGCGGAAACGCCGTCAAGGCACACGGGATCGGCCAGCAGCCCCGACAAACGCCCCTTGAGCAGGTGACAGAAGCTGGACACCGTCATCGGCGAGCCCAGCCAGAAGGTGGTTGGTGACAGGGAAGGATTAAGGCAGCAGGAGGCTCGAGGGGACGGAGGATTTCCCTCCAAGCACATCAGTGCCACACGACCGAAACAATGTATCCGCGACCCTCAGAGGGAGGCCAATAGCGGGTTGAGTCAATTAAGGCAACACATGGGCGGGGGCGAAGCGGCCGAGCTAAACCTTCAGGGAACGGGGCGAGGAACTGTCTGAACCAAGGACGAACCCAAGCAACTCCCGAACCGGCACCCCGAACTCGGGCCCCTTCCGCCACAAGATGGCCTTTTGCACTGATCCATCGCAGCTAGTGCAGCGACAATCTCCACGCAATGCTGAGCAAACTGATTTGGATCGTCTACATCCACAGTTCTTAACACAAGAGTTTCCGCAGCTACAGATAATGAGTATTAAACGTTGGTCTTGAGTGGCGTGAATGGGTATTAGGATTCGGGATGGCGAACCCATCCCCATTCTTCGCGGTTTAAATGGTTTCCTAGCTATTGTAGTAGCGGAATAGCTTGGTTCTTTTGCTAAACTATCACACCCGAATTGGAAAGTCTTCATTGTTAAATCTGAAACCAAAACGACGCCAAGAAGGGAATCTCAAATGGAGGCATTTGAGAAAAAAAGGTTCGGAGATCACTTCTTTCATTTACATGCTGTAACTGGATGTGGTTATGATAAGGCGGGGATTAAAGTAATGACAGAAAATCAACATCCTACAAATAGGTTGAGAGTTTTTAATAACAATATTTAGTCAACAAGAGCTAGGAAACGATTTAATCTCGAACAGTGGAGATGGATTCGCGATCGCGAAAGTCGAATACCCATTCACACCACTCTCTTTCCTGCATCAGATGAACTTTTAACACTAACTACTTGTACATGCAGTCTGCAGAACATCTTGTGTAAAGAATTGTGAATGTATAGGATCGGGATTGGATTTCTCGTCAATGTTAGGTCATTGTCAAGGTATTCCCTAATCAACATCTGAGTAATATAGCTTTGCTTTTCTGTGTTTCAGATTTTAGGATAGTAGTCTTTCAGCGACCATTTTTGAAGATGGGGTCGATTACTAAGACTTGGAAACAGTTTTTTTATGGTGTTTAATACGTTCATGAAAATCATCTACTCAGTAAAGAAATATCGAAAAAGTTATATATCAGTAATATATTTGGCATTTCACGCAGTCATTTTCCAAGATGGCGCCCAATTTCTATCAGCAGCACGTCTTCAATATTCAAGTATTATGTTTAGACGGTCTTCAACCATAAATTTTCCAATTTTCATAATTTTTGAAAAGTATACTGTATCAAAATGACATTCCCGGCGGCCATTTTCCAACATGGCGGCCAAACTATCTCATGAATGGCTTCAATATTTTACTATGAGGTTTACACAGCTCTGATTATAATATCTATCAATTTTCATAATTTTCTAACAACATGGTGAAATAAACTGTATCCAGCATTCACGGCGGCCATTTTCCAGTATGGCGACCAAACTATCAAACACAGAGCTGTGAAATTTTACTATGATGTTCATGTGGTTACATTCATAATATTCACCATTTTTCGTAATTTTTGAAGAAGAATGTGGAATACATTGATGCTGGCATTCCCGGAGGCCATTTTACAAGATGGCGGCGAAAGCTCGCGCTCTACAGCAGGGGACTTTTAGTATATTTTTTCTTAAGTCAGAAACAACACATGTACCAATTTTCATCTTTATGTTCAAATGTTCTAGGTCAAGCCCTTTTTTAGCCTATCTGTCCTGGCCTAGTTGTCGAATCAATGTTAACTCGATCCCAAGAAACAGAGATGTGTGACAAATTTTGAACGGATCTGTTTCCATCTTGGGCTATTAATAAGATGAGCACATTTAAGTTAAAACAAGTTGGGAAAACCAAAATATTACCTCTCCGAGTCAAGAGGTCTACTACTACAAAGTTATTTACCTAGATATGGAATTATTTCTCTTTTTTGAAGTAAAAATTTACGAAATATTGAAGTAGTATTCCAAGCACAGCGAATATACAGTAAAGCAGACGACATTTTACTTCCAATAAGGATAAATCTTGGACACACGGAAATCAGTTAATGGCAAAAAGAACAGGAAATGAAGTCTACGCTTCAGCTGTTTACCATATATTCTGATAGCTACATTCACAACTGGTTAGCAGTGTAAACACTATCGTCTCGTCTCACCTCAACAATATTCTTAGTTTGCCAACATGAGTGTTAACGTTAAATAATACCAAAGCTAAATTGTAGCTAGACGCACTGATAGTCAATGCGCACCATAAAGAGAATAAAAACTCTGTAGCTTAGCCCTACTAATCTAATTGCCACCATGATCTTTTCTTCTATTATAAAATCTTAACCTGATTATTTAAGAGTGTATTTAACTTTCGGCTCACTCTGAACCGTTGATGTCTCTTCATTTCAGACACGAAAATCAAAACCCAAAGTTTACTTCACCTCAGGCCTCAATTATTTACTCTATATTTCACTAAGCTTATTGCAAGTAATACTAGATATACCCGCCGGAGTCTAGATCTTAGCTTTCTTCATGAAATTACTAAACCAAGGATTATTCTATATACAGATGTAGTATAGCTTAAGTAATATATAAACAGCCATTTCAAATAATAATATTAAAAAAAATCTTTGGAATATCAAAATGAAACAGAGCTTTAAAGCTACAAAAGCACTAAATGCATCATAATTACGAAAAATATTTCATCATATTCACTTTATATTAAGGATAAAGGGAATATTATGGTTCTGTAGGATTTCTTTACACATCAAAACAAAACGATTTTCTAACGCAGCGCACTGCGGCACTAGTGTAATAACGGACGGACACACACAGACAATAACATAGACTGCTTTTTAACTCTTTCCGTATTAATTTTGAATTGAGAAACAAGATTATCTTAAATATTAAAAAAAATATAATTAATATTTAATATTTTCTTCGTTAGTTATTCGCCTTATTGAACGTTACATCGCTTTAAAAAAGAACAATTAAACATTCTTGAGAGACTTGACTAATATTGGCGTTTGAAATGAAGCATACGCCGGTTGCTTCGCCTTACTAAAATTGGTAGTATATAAGGGTTTCGAATCGCAGCTATGGATAAGAACAGCGCAATTGCGTGAACCTTTGGTGGAAGCCCCACCTTAGGGAGGCCGGACGTTTCTCGTAACCCTGGCCGATCGCCGCGTATGTCTTAACCTTAAGGATGATGATGGAGTAGAAGCCAGGTGTGCAGACTGGTGTCCATGTGGGATGGACAAAAACAATGACCAGAAGATGGTGGTGTGTAGAAGCCAGTGTGTACAGATTGGTGTCCAAGTGGGATGGACGAAGACCAGAAAATGGTGGTGTGTAGAAGCCAGTGTGTTCAGACTGGTGTCCATGTGGCATGGAAAAACAGCCAAAATGATGGTGGACTATAGAAGCCAGTGGGTAAAGACTGGTGTCCATATGAGATGGACAAATGGCCAGAGGATGGTGGTGTTAGACAGTAATGGATAATAGCTATGGGAAGTGGAATACAATTTTCCAAATTTCCGGGAACTGTAAATGCGGTCCGGAATTTGGGAAAACGTTTGCTCCGATTTGAAAACTGCGAACGCGGTCCCCTGGGGTGTAAGTCAATAACAACAGACAGACACACAGACAGACAGACAGACACGTCGAAATTAGAACCTCTCCGTGACATACGTCACTCGGAGAGGTAAACAAGTTGGGAAAACCAAAATATTACCTCTCCGAGTCAAGAGGTCTACTACTACAAAGTTATTTACCTAGATATGGAATTATTTCTCTTTTTTGAAGTAAAAATTTTCGAAATATTGAAGCAGTATTCCAAGCATAGCGAATATACAGTAAAGCAGACGACATTTTACATCCAATAAGGATAAATCTTGGACCCATGGAAATCAGTTAATGGCAAAAAGAACAGGAAATGAAGTCTACGCTTCAGCTGTTTACCCTATATTCTGATAGCTACATTCACAACTGGTTAGCAGTGTAAACACTATCGTCTCGTCTCACCTAAACAATATTCTTAGTTTGCCAACATGAGTGTTAACGTTAAATAATTAACTTATGATAATACCAAAGCTAAATTGTAGCTAGACGCACTGATAGTCAATGCGCACCATAAAGAGAATAAAAACTCTGTAGCTTAGCCCTACTAATCTAATTGCCAACATGATCTTTTCTTCTATTATAAAATCTTAACCTGATTATTTAAGAGTGTATTTAACTTTCGGCTCACTCTGAACCGTTCATGTCTCTTCATTTCAGACACGAAAATCAAAACCCAAAGTTTACATCACCTCAGGCCTCAATTATTTACTCTATATTTCACTAAGATATACCCGCCGGAGTCTAGTTCTTAGCTTTCTTCATAAAATTACTAAACCAAGGATTATTCTATATACAGATGTAGTATAGCTTTAGTAATTTATAAACAGCCATTTCAAATAATAATATTAGTAAAACTCTTTGGAATATTAAAATGAAACAGAGCTTTAAAGACACCAAAGCACTAAATGCATCATAATTACGAAAAATATTTCATCATATTCACTTTATATTAAGGATAAAGGGAATATTATGGTTCTGTAGGATTTCTTTACACATCAAAACAAAACGAACTTCTAACGCAGCGCACTGCGGCACTAGTGTAATAACGGACGGACACACACAGACAATAACATAGACTGCTTTTTAACCATTTCCGTATTAATTTTGAATTGAGAAACAAGATTATCTTAAATATTAAAATAAATATAATTAATATTTAATATTTTCTTCGTTAGTTATTCGCTTTATTGAACGTTACATCGTTTTAAAAAAGAACAATTAAACATTCTTGAGAGACCTGACTAATATTGGCGTTTGAAATGAAGCATACGCCCGTTGCGTCGCCTTACTCAAATAGGTAGTATATAAGGGTTTCGAATCGCAGCTATGGATAAGAACATCGCAATTGCGTGAACCTTGGCGGAAGACCCCGTCAATGGAAGGCTAGACGTTTCTCGTAACCCTAGCCGATCGCCGCGTATGTCTTAACCTTAAGGATGATGGTGGTGTTAGAAGCCAGGTGTGCAGACTGGTGTCCATGTGGGATGGACAAAGAATAGAAGATGGTGGTGTTTAGAAGCCAGTAAGTACAGACTGGTGTCCATGTGGGATGGACAAAGAATAGAAGATGGTGGTGTTTAGAAGCCAGTAAGTACAGACTGGTGTCCATGTGGAATGGACAAAGACGAGAAGGAGGTGGTGTTTAGAAGCCAGTAAGTACAGACTGGTGTCCGTCCATGTGGAATGGGCGAAAAACTAGAAGATGGTGGTGTTTAGAAGCCAATAAGTTCAGACTAGTGTCCATGTGGGGTGGACAAATGAACAGAGTTGTTAAACAGGCAATGGAGTAATAGCCTGTAAGTCGAATACAATTTCCGGGACTGTAAATGCGGTCTGGAAATTGAATATACGTTTGCTCCGATTTGCAAACTGCGAACGCGGTCACGTGGGTGTAACAACGGACAGACAGACACACAGACACACAGACAGACACACAGACACACAGACACGTCGAAATTAGAACCTCTCCGTGACATACGTCACTCGGAGAGGTAAAAACAAGAAATGAACACATGATTTCGACATGGTTGGTATCATAAATAATGGGTTAAACATTAAACAATCTTAATAATTGCACAGATTATAAATCTTTCAAAATTTGAAAAATAATGCCTTGGTTATCGGCGACTGATGTTTCAAGTTTTTATTTCCAAAGCTGTTTAAGCGTATATACGAAATATTTAACGCTATTTCTTCTACCTTATTTCAAGTTAGTGAGGATTGCAAAGTTTGAGAAGAAATATTCAACATTCCACTCTCTTTTGATATGTTTTAATATCAACGCATATGAACCAATCCATTGCAGTTACAAGGAAATCAAAGCTCGTGATTCAACTGAAATACATATCCAGCTCCATTTCTCTGAGAGCTTGTTCTACCCTTGAATTCTTCCGCGCATACCAGATTTCAGCAAATAAGATAAAAATGGACAGTATGTTTAAAACCGCGAATAGTATATACATGATGATGATATCATGAAAGGACGTCTTCGAGAATACCATGCTTTGTTCTTTCTTCATATACTTTGAGCACCCATTCCCATGCATTAGATTCTTATGTCGGATTTCATGTCCAGTTTCCCAATAATTCTGAATTCTGAAAACAGAATTTAAAGCGAATCTCAAAAATGCATTAAATACATTGATGGAATATGACGAGATAAGTTTGTTTAAGCAATCTAAGAAATATTTATTATAGGAAAGATACCGACATTAAAGTATTTTTTAAAGAAATTCACACAATTTCTAGTATGTTGCTGGGGTTAAATTACTAACCGTCCAGTTCGAGCATCTACAAGAAGAAAGAGCAAGACGGAGCCCATGGGCAAACATGTGCACCTTCTTCCAAGAAGATGACCCCGGTTCAAATTACACTTTTGCGCGCCTTCTAGTGACTAAAACTAGTATTACTATATTCATTATATGATAACCCCGGCCAGTAGCGTTGCTAGGGTTTGAAAATTGGGGCGAACTAGTTATTATAAAAACTTAATAAAAAAATTGCATAATGGGTTCATTGGAAAAGTGTAGACCATTAAAACTATCCGCAAATTTGTGTCAACGTGAAATCATTCGTATTTTAAAGATATACAACCTTTTATTGATAAACAGTACGGAACCGATTATAAAGGATTTTCACTCGTCTTAAATTTATTTTTAGTTTTGGTTAGCTTTTAGTCCACGCTATTGGGACTCCCTTCGAAAGAACATGAAACATTTTACTTGTCTCCATCTGTTCTTTTCTTCAAAATTGTACTGTTTGATATTGAAATTCCTCTCTGCTGAGATGAAACTTAACGAATCTATCATTATAATTTTTTATATAGTGCTACAGAATTTTAGGTTGCTAAAAGCAATTTTCTGGTAGGGTTTACGGATTACTTTGGGGAGGGGCTAAAGCCCCCATCAAAGGCCTAGCGACGCCACTGACCCCGGCTAATTTATAATTTTCGATTTTATTTTTTCGTTGGCTATAAAATAGCATTAGGCCTACTATTATGAATAAAATCAAGAGCTAGTAATTAAACTAGAGTATCTTACACATTTGGTTCATTTGAAACTTGAACTATAGTACCTTACTTTAATTAAATTACAGAATTATATTCATTAAACTATAGTTACTTCCTCAATCGGTAAATTTTAAACTTATAATTAAGCTACATCATTAAATATAAAGTTATCATAAACTGCAGTATAATATTAATTAGAATACAGTATAATCATGAGTTAATCATATACTAGCTCCCTATAAGTTACTCAGCCACACTGGCCTAATGTATCCATCATTTTCTTCCCGCCAAAAAAGTGTTACCTATATGCGACCTACAGTGAGAGAAAATAACACTTCTCCCGGCGCTTACGTATTTCCGGTAAAAAACCGGAATAGGAGATCATCCAATGAAACTTTGAACTGAAACGTAGTTAGTATAAGCAGACGACGTTTCAGAAATGTGATTGTTTGCGGACGGTTCACAGTCGTATTTTATCTTAGAAGTTATTTTAATGGGTTAGGGTTGGCGCAATTGGAAGTTTTATTTTTTTCGCATTAAAATGGCAGAATTTTGGATATTTTTTGACAAAGCCCAAATGATAGAAACTCATTTAAATTCAGACTCCAGAGCGTTGCCTACGGAATAAAATTTTTTATTCCGTAGGCAACATTCAGAGGCAGGAACTATTTATGGTGAGAGAACCAAACTTTATCAAAAAATAAGAGCTAAACAACAACTTAATAGTCATCTCGAAAACCTTACTAAACTTTTTAATAGTGCGTCTAAAGAACTAATAGAAAAACTTAAAGAAAGGCCCATTTTTAATCAAATGGAAACCAAAATTATTTTCAATAAGCAAAAGAATGAATGTGACGCAAAGAAGTCATACCTCCAAAACCGTTAATACATTAATTTCAAAGCCCTAAGAGAGGGCGCCGTCTACTATCACTTTCACCCGCCTCCCCTCCTCTCGACTACTATTCGGAAGAAAATGCTGGATACATTAGGCCAGTGTGACTGAGTAACTTATAGGGAGCTAGTATATGATTCACTCATGGTATAATATTAATTAGAATACAGTATAATATTAATTAGAATACAGTATAATATTAATTAGAATACAGTATAATATTAAGTAGAATACAGTATAATATTAATTAGAATACAGTATAATATTAATTAGAATACAGTATAATATTAATTAGAATACAGTATAATATTAAGTAGAATACAGTATAATATTAATTAGAATACAGTATAATATTAATTAGAATACAGTATAATATTAATTAGAATACAGTATAATATTAATTAGAATACATTATAATATTAATTAGAATACAGTATAATATTAATTAAGAATACAGTATAATATTAATTAAGAATACAGTATAATATTAATTAAGAATACAGTATAATATTAATTAAGAATACAGTATAATATTAATTAAGAATACAGTATAATATTAATTAAGAATACAGTATAATATTAATTAAGAATACAGTATAATATTAATTAAGAATACAGTATAATATTAATTAAGAATACAGTATAATATTAATTAAGAATACAGTATAATATTAATTAAGAATACAGTATAATATTAATTAAGAATACAGTATAATATTAATTAAGAATACAGTATAATATTAATTAAGAATACAGTATAATATTAATTAAGAATACAGTATAATATTAATTAAGAATACAGTATAATATTAATTAAGAATACAGTATAATATTAATTAAGAATACAGTATAATATTAATTAGAATACAGTATAATTAATTGGTGTTAAACTACAGTAACTTAATCAATGAACTTTTTCGAAATATCATTACTTATTAAGTTATCTTAAATCTGACTCGTGAAGATAGGTTAATTTTAATCTCAAATAAATTACAGAATAAAATTAAATAAATTATGGTAACTTCCTCAATCGGTCAATTTTAAACTTAATTAAATTTCTGCCGCCAAGGAGGAAGAACAGGAAGAGTCAACGTAACCGAGCCCCGACCGCGATCATGGAACCTTGAATGGAGAGAATGGAGTTCAAATCTCTATACCATGTGGTGAAAAATAAGCTATGTAATTTAATATTTTTAATTCGAATGTTTTTATGTAAAAAATTAACTTATTATATATATAAAATGAATGAATGAATGAATATTTATTGTGCATATAAAAAACCACGAAGGTTCACGAGAATATACACAGTTGTAATAATATCATATTTGCATTTCCTAACTGTTAAGAATATCAAATGGAAGACAAATTAAAAACAAACCAAGTGAAACCTTATTAATCCAGCTCCTTGTATTTAACATTAAATATATCAAAATTTTCGCCAAAACTGTTAACTGTAATTTGCATTCTTTTAATTGGATTTAAGTGGTTAATAGATTCTCTAAATGTTTTTCTAAACCTTCCAGACTTGGGGACTAGAAAGTCCAACCGTCCTAGCAAATCTGGAAGAGTTATCCTATTATTAATTAATTTATGTAGAAATTTTACGTCGTTAATAAGGAGAATGTGAGCTATAGTAGGAATGTCCAAATACCCTAGTAAAATATGGTAATCATATGGAGCCTTTTTCATGAAATAAGTATGGCAATATTCAATAAACTTCCGTTGCACATTCTCAAGTAGTACCTTTAGATATCTACTACAACCACCCCAGGCCAAGCCACCATACAGGACCCGTGATCTCACTAGGGCTTGATAAAGAAGACGGAAATGGTCTAGGGAATGCAATTTCCTACACATCTTCATGCAAACAGCTAGAGTACGGCGACTTAAAGCAACGCATTTATGTACTTGCTCGGTAAAATAAAGTCCTCTGTCAAAGATCACGCCAAGATCTCTCACAGTGGACTTAAGGGGTATGTGAGCGCCCTCAATGGTATAGTCGTTGGAAATTTCTCTAGCAATTCGCCTTGTAAATGTGACATGCACGGATTTAGTTGGATTTACTGGTATTTTGTTAAGAGAGCACCATCTTCCTATAGAGTCAAGGTCAAGTTGAAGTAATTTACCGTCTAACTTAGAATTAATACTTTTGAAAACTTTATTGTCATCAGCAAATTGAAGAATACGGGAATGTAAAACCGAAAATTGTAAATCGAAAAGATACATATTAAAGAGTAAGGGTCCAAGAGATGATCCCTGTGGAACCCCACAATTAACTTCGTATGTTTTCGATGTGATTATGCCATTGCATTTCAAGACATTGACTCGATTCGCCAGATAGCTAGCAATCCATTCCAAGATATCACCCCCCAATCCAAGGGCCTCTAACTTGTCATGAAGGTAAGAGTGGGAGACGCGGTCGAAGGCCTTGGCCAGGTCAAGGTATACAACATCGACCTGGCCCCGGCACTCGACCTCAGGAGCCACGTAATCCATAAAGGAAACGTGGTTCGTTTCCACACTCCTACCCGGAACAAAGCCATGTTGACAGTCGTTGGGTAGCAAGCTAAACCAACGCTGTAAATGTACGTGTACTACTCTATCAAATACCTTAGCGAGAACGCAAAGAAGGGAAATCGGACGGTAGTTTCGGACATCGCTGGATTTTCCAGACTTGTAAACCGGGACAATGACAGCTTTTTTCCAAAGCGTTGGGAATGAGTGAGTACGGAAGGATAAATTAAATATATGCTCCAATATAGGTAACAATATATCCCCACAGCCCTTGATAACAAACGACGGAATTTTGTCGAAACCAGTAGAGAGTTTGTTGGGTAGACGATTAATAGCAGAATATATGTCCGCTTGAGTTAGTTTTAAACAGTTATGAGGCGTTGTAACTAAGGTAGAAGTATCAAAAGTGTATTTTGAACTAGTTTCAGTATTGTCAGTCGAAATTGTTGAGAAATGCGCCATGAATGTTTCCCCCAATTGCTCCGGATCAGTAATGATTGTCTTACCAAATTTCAATAATATATCAGAGTGTCTGTCTTTTAGATTACCATTGATAAAACTCCAAAATTTTTTGGGTTGGGACAAGGCGTCTCGACAAGATTTTACTGCCATAGCAGCTTTGTCCCTTACTGTAAGCCTTCTCACCAACGAACGGGACAGCCTAAAATTAGCTATGTCGGAGGCTAACCCCGACCTCTTTTTCTTATTAAAATAATATTTTTTGCGCTTGATAGCCTTTTGGAGGTCTAAAGAATACCAAAAGGGGAAGCCCCGATTATTACGCGGAATCTTGTTAGGGATCGAACTATCCATAGCTGACGTTATATATTCCGTTAATGTCTGGACACAAAAATTAACATCCTGCGAATCCAAAACCACCGACCAATTTGAATCGCGTAAAATTGAGTATAGCAAGTGATAGTTACCTTTTTTAAATTGATATAC